>NC_057794.1:1075001-1179881 GCF_018294505.1 Triticum aestivum | reverse complement strand
GTCGCCGCCCTGCCGCAGACGCCCTCGCCGCCCATTGCTACGGCGCCGACCGGCCTCGCCGTCGCCGTCCCCTCGCCCAGATCCAGCCGGCAAGCTCCTCCGGCGAGCTCCGGCCTCCTCCACGAAGAACTCCGGTAAGCTACAGTATTTTCCGGCCAACCTCGACTTCCGCACCGATCCGGATCCAGATCTGAGAATCTCTCCTCGGTTGACTTTTTCTCAGAAAACCCTAATTATATTGCCATGTTCATCGTGCTGTAACTTTGCATCCGTATATCCGTTTTGGGCATATAGCATATCAAAATGTTCATCTCAGAGAGTATATCATTTCATCTCATTGCATCATTTTCATCTGAGTTCATCTTGATGCCCGAAATGTTGTTGGAAGAGTGCTATTTGAGTTAATTGTCAGATCTGCTGCTCCAAATAGCTATTTGTCATGTTTGCCATGATTATTGTGTGCATGATATGCCCCTGAGCTCTACATGTATTTTGTTATATGTCTTGTCATCTTTCCCCATGTATTTTTGTGGTGTGTGTGGTGACTAGCACAAGCTTGCAAAGTGGTGCATTCGTTAATGCTGATTTCAGGGACTTAGCAATTCCACTAAGTCCTTGGACTGTTTTGATCAATATGCCATATGTTCATGTTGTTTCCTAGTGATCCGTGCCTCTTTTGAGGATGACCAATAAGGATGATTTGTTAATCTTGTAGTGCTCTATCCATCCATGTATTTGTTTGCAATTATGGAGCACCCTAGATTGAGTCAATCGAGCTCTACTTTTGCTATTTCGTGAATCTGGGCAGATTGTCTACTTGTTAGCGATTCTGCCGAGGATGTTGTAGTTGATCCATGCATGCTATGTCATTGTTCTTGTCATGTCTAGCTTGTATAATGTGTATTCTTGGTGGGTGTATGCTTAGATTGTCATGCCTTGCTCTGTAGTGAGTGCATCGAGCTCGTAAATATGCCTACTTGATATCTGATTTGCATGCTCCAGTTTTTCTCTAAGTCTGTGATCTGATTATGTTTTTGCCATGTTCACATGCTTGCAATTATATTTTCGGATCCCTTTTGACTCAAGATCACTAAGGGACTTTTGTTAAGCTCTTTGAGTAGATCCATGCCATGCTTTACTTTGCCATGTTAAGTTCCTGTAGCATCTAATTTTCATGCTCCAAAGTGTGCTACCTGATCTCAAATTCCAGACAAGTGTTAATTTCACTAAGTCTGAAATCTGTTTACCAATTGCATTTTTGCCATGCTTGTTTGAACCTGTTAATGGATGAATTGGCCGTAGCTTAGTGTTCATATTTTGTTAAGCATCATGAATGGACCCCTGCCATGTATTTTGTTGCCATGTTTGGGTGTTGTAGCATGTTTAACTTGTTGCATTTAGATGGCTACTTGCTGTATATCGCAGACCGGTGCCATATTTGAATTGCTTGCCATTTCCAAACCATACATCCGATTCCGGCGTTCTTTATATCGATTTCAACCGAAATCACCTCACCTTTCCAGTGGCACACTTGGATTTCCAAGTTGAGGCCAGGTTCATTCATCTCTTGTAAAATCTTGCATATGCATCACATGTCGCATCCCGCATAGCATACCATGTTTGCATCATGTTGTTTGAGTTTGCACGTGGTTGATTGTGTTCCGTTTGCTTGTTTGTCTTCTTTGGGTAGAGCCGGGAGACGAGTTCGCTAACGAGGAGCCCGTTGAGTTTGCTTTCGAGGATCCAGTCAACTCTAACAACTTTGCAGGCAAGATGATCATACCCTCGAAATCACTTCTATCTTTGCTTTGCTAGATGCTCGCTCTTTTGCTATGCCTATGCTACGATGCCTACCACTTGCTTATCATGCCTCTCAAATTGCCATGTCAAACCTCTAACCCACCATGTCCTAGCAAACCGTTGATTGGCTATGTTACCGCTTTGCTCAGCCCCTCTTACAGCGTTGCTAGTTGCAGGTGAAGATTGGAGACCGTTCCTTGTTGGAACATTATTTTCTTGTTGGGATATCATTATATTATCTTGTTATCTTAATGCATCTATATACTTGGTAAAGGGTGGAAGGCTCGGCCTCTCGCCTAGTGTTTTGTTCCACTCTTGCTGCCCTAGTTTCCGTCATATCGGTGTTATGTTCCCGGATTTTGCGTTCCTTACGCGGTTGGGTGATAACGGGAACCCCTTGACAGTTCGCCTTGAATAAATCTCTTCCAGCAATGCCCAACCTTGGTTTTACCATTTGCCACCTAGCCTCTTTTTCCCTTGGGTTTCCGGAGCCCGAGGGTCATCTTATTTTAACCCCCCCCCCCCGGGCCAGTGCTCCTCTGAGTGTTGGTCCAACCTGTCAGCTACCGGTGGCCACCAGGGGCAACTTTGGGCTGGCCTACCCGTACGTAAGACAATCTGAGTGTGCCCTAAGAACGAGATATGTGCAGCTCCTATCGGGATTTGTCGGCACATTCGGGCGGTGTTGCTGGTTTAGTTTTACCTTATCGAAATGTCTTGTAACCGGGATTCCGAGTCTGATCGGGTCTTCCCGCTAGAAGGAATATCCTTCGTTGACCGTGAGAGCTTGTCATGGGCTAAGTTGGGACCCCCTGCAGGGATTTGAACTTTCGAAAGCCGTGCCCGCGGTTATGGGCAGATGGGAATTTGTTAATGTCCGGTTGTAGATAACTTGAACCTTAACTTAATTAAAATGAATCAACTGTGTGAGTTACCGTGATGGTCTCTTCTCGGCGGAGTCCAG
Organism: Triticum aestivum; assembly: GCF_018294505.1. Taxonomy (NCBI): domain Eukaryota; kingdom Viridiplantae; phylum Streptophyta; class Magnoliopsida; order Poales; family Poaceae; genus Triticum; species Triticum aestivum. The sequence goes on along the minus strand of NC_057794.1, from coordinate 1,177,117 downwards.
GAAGTGAACACGGTGTTGGAGTAATGCTTGCCGCAGGTTGTTCTCTAGGTATGCGTTCGCGCTTTGCCTTCTCTTCTCGCTCTCTTTTGCGAACATGTTAGCCACCATATATGCTAGTCGCTTGCTGCAGCTCCACATTTTTACCTTGCCTTACCTATAAGCTTAAATAGTCTTGATTGCGAGGGTGCGAGATTGCTGAGTCCCTGTGGCTCACAGATTACTTCCAAACCAGATGCAGGGCCAGACGACTCCGTTCCAAATGACGCGCTTGAGCTCAAGTGGGAGTTCAACGAGGACTCATGCCGTTACTATGTGTCTTTCCCTGATGATCAGTAGTGGTGCCCAGTTGGGGCGATCGGGACCGTGTCGCATGTTGGGTTGGTCTTTTATTTTGGCACCGTAGTCGGGCCATGAGTGATTGGATGATGTAATACTATATATGTACTTTGTTTGACGTGGCGAGTGTAAGCCAACTATATAGCTTCCCCTTTTATTATTTATTTACATGGGATGTTGTGAAGATTGCCTTACTTGCGACATTGCTTTCAATGCGGTTATGCCTCTAAGTCATGCTTCGACACGTAGGAGATATAGCCGCATCAATGACGTTACACACAGTCCGTTTTGAGAGGTCGTGGGCTAAACCTGGTTGGGGTCGAGTTATGGAATTATGTGTGATGATAACAACAAGTCACATAGAACTTCGTTAGGTACTCCGCATGCAATACAATTCACACAATTGTTAGAAAGCAATTGTGTGTGATGTTTGAAGTTTCAAAAACAACTATTTTGCATAGAACATCTGTACAGATCATGCCACCTCATGTGTTTTTTAGCCCAAATCACAGATAATTAACTCTTCGAAAACATGCCTGATTGACATCAGTGTAAATATATTCTCAGAATAGGTAGTTTTACTAAAAAAATGAGACATCGAGTAGGTAAATAAGATAGAAATTCATCAATAATACTCCACAATCCAGTTCATTACATAATATATATTATCACACACATACGTGTGTGATGATAATTGTTGTGCTATAAATACATTAAATTTAAAGACAAGTAATAAATTAACTAAAAATCAATAGTCCCTCCTAAGGGCCCTTTCCTTGCGTTTGGCCACGGACTCCCTGGTGCGCACCGGCTTCCCAGCGCGGAGGGAGATAGCCTCCTCCTCCGCCTCGCACTCCGCAACATGCGCATCGGCAGCTTCCCGGCGGGCGTAGGCCTCCGCCCTGGCCATTGTAGACGACGCGTAGGTGAGCTCTTCATCGGTGGCCTTCTCGACGCGATCTGCCCACCTCCATGCAACGAGGAGGCGCAAAGAGCCTCTGGCCCTCTTGGCGTTGAAGCGGCCGTCTTCATCAACCTCCTGCGCGTGCCAACGCGCCTCCCGCCAGAGCTCCAACTCCTCCACCTTCCGGGCGGCCTTAGCCGCCTCTTCCTCCTCGCGCTTCTTCTCGTCCGCCTTCATGACCGCCACACGCCTGGCTTTTTCAGCCGGCGGCAACGTCTTCCACAGAGCGAGGTCGAACTGACTCCAAAACCACTCCTCGGTGGGGGGATCAGGCGCGACCAAGTCCGGTGGCGCGTAGGGGTCCTCGTCGTCGCTGCTTGGGGCGAGGTCGTCGTTGCAGAGCGGCACCTTCTCCTTGGCGTGTTGGCTCACCGGCGGCGCCATTGGCGATGATGCAGAGATAGAGTGAGAGAAATTGAGAAGGCGAGCGAGAGAGAATGCGCAGACGAGGATACAGGTGGGACGAGCGGCACGGTATATATAACGAGAAACTGTTGGCCGTACACAGTTTATAGGTTGCTAACAAAATTCAGTAGCCATCCGTTAAGATCTACCAAAAAAAGACAATTCATCCATACCTATATTTGTTCCTTCCTTTACACAGAAAGGCAAACTGACATATGATTGATAGATAGATAGATAGATATAGTACATATAAATGCAACAACATAAATATAATACATCATTCACAGGAATGAGAACCCAGATACTATATAGCGAGTTAGCCACCTACTAGTACTACTACATACCTAATCCTCCTTCATTCTCTTTCTTTCTACAACCAAGAATAATAATAATCGCGCTACGACCGCATCCAAATGAATGAATAGCTACAATGGAGGAAATAAAGCAACACGAGCCATCTACTCACTCCACCCTACCCTACTTGAAGAAGATGCCCTTCTTCCTTCCTTTGCTCTTCTCGACGGCCTGCACACAAACAGAACGCGTCAACATCTTCATTTCAGTTCCATCACATGCCACACAAAAAAAGCACATGCCAGCATTAACTTCAAGTGTGCCTCGATTCGGTGTAGCAAACACAAATCAAAGCACGTTAAAGAGATAAAACAAAAATGCCCGCACCTTCATTCTGAAGAGCCGCAGTATGAGCACGATGCTATCCCGTGACCTGCAGAATGCAAGATTCCATCAGTTGACCATTATTAACACAAACATAAGATGTAAGATAGCCGTGACTTGGTTTAAAACTCAAAACTCACGGGGAGTTCTCTCCAGGCTTGAGATTATACTCGGCACCATCCGCAGACTGGATCGAGAACTCGGTTGGATGTCCATACGGGATATTGATCTGCAAATAAATGTAGTACGAGATTAGTTATCAAATCTGCATACTGAAAAGGCAGCGCAATCGAAAATTAATTATTATCATTAGAGGTGTATAAAATCACACCACTGCCAAATTTGACCAGTCTCTTTCATTAAATTTCAGGAAACCTACTAAATTTATAAAATCACACCACTACCAAAGATTCTGGTACTCATATCTTAAAAGATTTTATCACAGAAAAAAATACTGGGCTTTCTTGTCACTGGGCAGAGTATAATCAGAAGCTAGAACAGAGCAATTTCAAGGGAAATGATTTTTTGGAACCAGACCGCTGTAGCTTGCTGGAATTTCTCTGTGATAACAACGCCACGCTGTCCATTACACTTGATGCTGTAGCCTTCCCTCTTTATTGCCAATACTGCAGGTTCCCACATATCTATAAATCTAACCTGCAGAATAAAAAAAATCAATGGTTACATGACATGAAGAAACAGGTGCGGCAAGAATGCTTTGAGCAAGAAAGGGGGCATACAGGTAGTAGAACTTCATATGACACATGTCCAGCGGAAAGAATTTTCTTGATGAGCTCCTTCATTTCAGGATCTGCACAGATAACGATTCCCTACTCAGCAATATGGTTCTTGTAATATTTTCTGTTGTTGTGTTTAACAACCAGCACAGAACTAGAATTATTTTAGGAATTCTCAGGGGGGATACTGAGCTCAGATACTTCACCAATTAGATCATGACAAGCATGCACAAGTTTATGCTACCTGCCAAAAATACAAATATTTTCTCAGCAAACTCACCACAAGTAATCTTTTTCTGCTCATTAGCGTAAACCTTCACGATCTCCCCCTACAAAAAAAGAAGAAGAAGAAATGCTTCAGATATAATTAAAGATTACGAGTGTCCTACTGAAAGCTCCAAGGGTCTACACTTTCATAGTTTCCAAACAAACAACTATGTCCGGGTGCCTCACTAATTTATTAATGCATACTGAGACAAATCATAATCAAGGGCATATGGTATATGATCCTCAACCTATAGAATCTGTTCTGTTAACAGAACTAGACCAAGCTATTGGTTCCCCACTTATGAATATCAGATGAGAGAATTTACCTTTCTTTTCCGGTCATCTAGAGGCTGGACCTCTATGGCTAGTAAAGAGTCCACATCATCAGCAGTAACCAAATATGTGGGCTGCTTTGCACCTACACCAGGGAACGGTAATATTGGTTTTCCTTTTGTCATAGTACACCAAAATAAAATACAGCAAAAACTTCCTTGCAGCAGGTGAAAACATAATACCTTCTATGTAATTCACCGATCCATCTTCCAAATGGCGTACCCACTGCATGCACAATTTGTTTTTGCAAACATTTAAATTGTAGTGAACTAAAAAGAAGCTCAAAAAGACAGGAATTTGATAGGATATCAGAGCATGTTGAACCACAACTATAAACCGCACCTCAAAATTACAACTCGTGGTCCCGTTGATGGAATACCCACTTGCTTGAAGTTCTTTTCCAGGAAAAGCTTCACCTGTGATTCTTAGCCCATCTATGGCTGGCAGTGGGCCATCCTCTGCAACTGCATATTCATGAAAAAAATGTTTACCATCAGAACTGAAGAAATAAGGAGAATGAAATTGCATAAATCAAAATTATCCAGCACCTTCAGAGAAAGAAGTACTAGGCTCCTCAAGGACAGTAGGAAGATAAGGGTAAGGCAAGTTTCCATCATCGGGGCCAGATGCCGAGCTAGGTGCGCCTTCAGAACCCCACTCCGCAGGAGGTTCTTGTGAAGCTTGGGTCTCAGCTCCCTCGAGATTTTCAGATACATCACTCCTAACAAGGTCTGTGAATGATGGGTTTTGATCCTCGGATTCAAGGTTAAATCGTACAGCACGAGGATCACGCTCAGTCCCTTGCGCTGAAACATCCTTGGTAGTTTGGTTGCTGCATAAACAAGAGAAGACAGACCCAGTAAGACAACCAACTTTGCCATGCCCTGTAGTTGAAAAATACAAACTAACAAAAGGTAATCATAAAAGATAGATAGATCAGCAAAAGGAGAGCGTGAATTACAGATGATACAGAGCTCTTAATAGAACAGTAATAACCTGCTTGGAGGAGAGGTCCTTCCAGCATTGCCATGCTCTGTAGTTGTTGCAGCAGCCTCGGCTGAGATGACCTGTCGGTTGTCATTTGCCAGTAAATCCCAATCCCGTCTAGCTCGAACGGGGGAAGAAATTGGAGATTGTACATGAGAATATGGTTGCTGGGGCACAATGTCAAGGCTGGGTTGGCTCTGGAAATGTGGCAAGTTAGAAGAATATCCATGCATCCAAAGAGTAAAGGACAAAGCCAGTGTAGAATCGTACAGAAGCAACCAATGCATTTCCAGGAGGAGGTGACTGCGCAGGACCACTTGTATTATTTGAAGATTCGGCACGCCAAGGAGTAATCTGGTACTGTGATTCCTTCAGTTTCTCCTGCACCATCCAAGTTTGCACACAAGACAACTTCAAAGTTCTGTGAGAGAAAATCTTCACTAATCTCTGAAACATAACAAGCCCACTACTGGCCAGGACGTAGGTCCATATAAGCTACTGTCTCAACTCTCAAGAGCAAACTCCAAGCAAAGCTCATTGTGACTCACCTCAGAAATAATGAGTTTCTCTTGCAAATGCGTAAACAAAACCTACAAAAAAAATACAGTCTTAATAAAAAGTTATGTAATACAGGCCCAGGTTCAACAAAGCAAGGAGCAAAAGGAATCATATATAGTGGCAATAAACAGAAGAAAAATGTAAAGTAAAGTTAGCCTTATACTCCTTCTGGTCTCCGGACCGGTTTACAGGGCCGGGGGAAAATATCGTGTAGACCGATATAAAAGGCCAGCAAAGTAAATCCCTTCCCTGCCTGGCCGTCCCGCATTTACCCTTGTAGACACACGCGCACAAGAGTGAAGTCCGGAGGCGGAAAGAATTCACAGCCAATGGATGGCATGCATGTCCGAGGTGGAACATCATTAAGGAGCTTAAATTGATGTGGTGCGCTCTGCCTTGGTTACCAGAGATTTTTTAGCTGGCCCTCTAAACCGGCCTGGAGAAAGTATTCCGTTAAGAGGTTTGGTTGGAGCAGCTGTCCTTTTTCTTTTCTTAAGCCAAGCATAAACCTCTAAGTTAGAAATCGTAGGTGTTTGTTGTCTGCTAAATAATCTGTATAGTCTACATCACATCACATCACACAGAATCCCTATTGAGAAGATAGTTAGCTCTCTCTTAGTACACCTAAATTCCATAACTAACTTCCTGATCCACGGCTCCATGTTGTACAAACTTATTTGGTGAAACTTGGAATTTAATCAAGTCCAAAATAAGCATAATGTCGGCACACATAGTCACATATATAAACTGAAAAGGGGTACATACCTTGAGATTGCCAACAATTGATTGAGCATCATGAACAGAAGGCTGCAGATTATATTCTGACAGAATAGGCAACAAAGAAGATACGAAAGTTGATCTCTCTTGATGTGCTGCCTATGGATTACAAAAGGTACATGTCAGCATTACATCACCAAACTAGACAAAGAACAATTCAAGAAGATAAGGGGACTCATAAGTCATAACACATATAAAATAAGCTTCTAATAGAAATGGCTAATAGAGTAAGAGACTAACGCATTAGTTCTCCTATTCTCTGGGTGATTCCATTACTACTGGCCAGTTTTATAATAACTTATTAGACTAAGCCCTGGCCACATATGTTCCAGTGTTACTTTGAATATACACAGAGGTCATAAAAAGTCACCTACACTTGTTTGAATGTGGAGCAGAGATGAAGTTAAGTTTTATAAACGCTTCATTTCACGCAAGAAAACTAGCTATATTGGAAACAAATGCCTCCAAATGGTTCCCAAACGTACAGTAAGGTTGAATCAAGCATAACAGTGCAACGTCAGTTCGGTATTGCAATGTTAACTGCCTCTCTGAATTTTAACAGAAAGTATAACAGCGAAGAAAGTTACCTGCAATGCGTATGTCAGACGGATGTTCTCTTCGATGATGTCTTGTCTATAGGATAAAGCTTTTGACGCAGCATCAACCAAATCTTGTTGCTGCTGATCAAATGCCTGAAAACAATGTCTTATAGAATTAGTCTGCTGTATTCCAAGATGGTATTTTAACCTGATAAGATGAAGATACTTACCATTCGCATATATGCAATGCGCTTTTCCAGAACATGTTTCTCATTAAGTATTTTGGCTTCCTACCAAGAAACACAAGACGCCGGACCAAAGACGGTCCAGTTAGATTTTGTGGATGCATGCCGAAAAGCGAAAACAGAGAACGTGGAAGGGGGTAAAAAAAGGTAAAGCAATATTTTGTAATGCAGTATGCATGATACCTTCACTGAGTAGTCAGCAAGGTGTCTTCTTAAATGTGCAATCTCTTCTTCATGTTCTTTGACCTTAACAAGAAGATCCTGTGCGAGTAAATATCTTTATCAGGAACATGAGATCCCATATGCGCGCCAGTACAGAGCAAGTGAACAATACATACCTGCTTCCAGATGATGTTTGAGCTCATCTCCATGCCTTGGCCAGCTAAACTGAGCCTAGAATCGTAGTCTCCTTCCCTGCGGTTCCTGGAATGAAATGCTATTTTCTGTATCACTGCTCTTCAGGCAAGAGATAAGATGCAGAGTGATGGGAAGAAAAAAAACTAAGCCGCACTGGTTAACATGCGATGGAGGTACCTAGTGGGTGAGAGGGATCGAGACGACGGGGTAGAGAAGTGAGACCGCACGCCAGCCTCAGCAGCGATGTGCTCCCCCGATGGCTTTCTGGACACTCGACCGGGCTGGTCGCTGTCCAGGTACTTTTGCTTCATCACGGCGTCGTGCAGCGTCTGCTCGGCAGGCCCATTCTGGTGACCAGGCAGAGTGCCCTGAGAGCCTGGCGGCGAAGACGAGGTGCCAAGCAATCTTTGGTCCTCCACCGTCTGATTCCCCACCGAGTCTCTGTAGGGCTCGACGGCCCGGTCCTGATCCAGAAGACTACTTGTAGAGGTTTGGTTTATAGCCTCGGACCTCTGGTAGCAGAATAAAAACATTACTAATATTTCTTATCTCAACATGATGAGAAAATATAGATTAACATGTAGATGCAGTTAAGCGGTAAGGATGAGGTAACTTGATAGTGTCCCTTGTCGTTTCGATGTGCAAAAAAAGAGGAAAAGCATGAGCAGCGTTAACTGGCAAGGTGGCAATACAGAGTGAGGCTTGCACAGGATGTATGAACAAACCGCAGGACACTATAAAACATTACTACTATTTCTGTGCCTCTGGTAGCAGATAAAAGTAACATCACTATTTCCATCTGCACATGATGGGAAGAAAATGCAGTAGTAATAAGCAGGTAGGCACAGACAGTTGCCTGATATGGACAACATTCTTTTATCTCCTCATTATGATGTGCACAAAAGGAGGAAGCCCATGATATGAGCAGCGTTAACTGCCTGACTGGCTGACTGGGTGGCAATACAGAGTCAGGCTTGCACACAATGTATCAAACAACTGAAAGGCATTATTATGCATACGTGCATACATACAAGTACATACATACAAGTACATACATACATACATACATACATACATACAAGTACATACATACATACATACATACAGAGAGGAACGAAATGTGCAGTGGTGAGAGCAAGTTTTGGTAGATCTGGCATTGGTGGAATTAACAAGGGCAGGAGGAGCGCAGGTGGCGGCGGTGGCATGAGCAAGGCAGAGACAACGGGTGAGGGATGGATGGAGGGGCTTACGATTGCGTCGAGCTCCCGGGTCTTGCGCATCAGCTCCTCCTTGAGCCGGCTGTTCTCCTCAAGCTGCGTTCAGTTGAGTTGGTTGGTGTTGTCATTAGCACCGCCGCACAGGAACAGGATTCATCTATCATTCATTCGTAGAGAGTGAAATGGGTGAGGGAGAGGGACCTGACCTGGTGTCGGATGGTGGCCTCGGCGTCCTCGACGGCGCGCATCACCTGGAAGAGGTTGTTGGTGCCGGCGTCCGAGGCCAGCCCCCGTGACAGCTCGTCGGCGTCGGCCATGGCGCGGCGCGGCGATGCGGACGGGATGGGGGCGCGGCGTGGGAGGCGAAACCCTAGGCTGGATGGATTCAGTGGAGAGGGGAGTGGGGAATGGATTCCAGAGGAGAATGATACGATGCCTCGGCCTCACATATTTTTCTCTTCTCTTCTCTTCTCTTCTTCCCGTTATTAATTTCATCTCATCCCATCCGCGGCCGGATCCAACAAAGATCCGCAACACTGAGTATATAATTCCACGCCTCTTTTTCAAACATTTTATTCATTTATTATTAAATTATATTATATGCTCCCTCTGATTCGAATTAATCAATTGACGGAACCTCCGTAGAAAATCAAATTCATATCAGATATAAAATTCTACCGAGGGAGTGTCGTTTTTGATACATACAGAGGGCGGAGCCGTTAACAGGGAATATCCGTCCACCTTCGACTCTCGCGCCCAAGCCTCTTTTAAGGCATCAACACTCGCATTTCCTTTCTCACGCGCATGCATTATGGTCAGAATCCTCTACATCCTCGCACTCCTCTCTCGCCCTTAGGGATGCCTCTCCAAGACCTGAACTCCCGCCTTCCTCCCTCACGCCCCTCACGGGGGTGAGGGTTCTCTGTCGATGTATCGATAGAAGGGTTTCCCTTGGACGCATGTGGCCGTTGGTTCTACAACTTTCATCCAACGTCATGTGCTTCCCTTATCCATCTCCCGCCCATCATTCGCACCTTCACGTCCACCGCCCTCAAGACATAATCACCTATTCTAACTCCTTTTGCATCCACATCTTCTTGGAGGCTAATCCCGGTATGCCCTCAATCGATCTAATACTGGTACGCCCTATGCCGCTTTGGACATTGTGAGATCATCATGGACCTTCACTCCATGGCGGCATGGAGGAGGCGCTCTGCGAGATGTCACTACCGAACCAACGAATCCCACACGAGAAAATGTGTGGCGCGCAAGGTCTTCTCGGCCCTGTCCCTCCGCCACACTTGTCTACCTCAACATATAGAAAAATTAAAAGTTAAAACATGATAAGTTTAGGTTGTGCTAGAAGCTACCGCATTCCAGTAATAACGGAACACAGGGCTTGCTTCCCAAGAAAGCAAAACCGCACTAGAAGGAAACTCATTATGGTGGATTAATTAGCTGCCTTACAATTTCATATAGCCATGCAGTTTCCTCCAATCTTGATACGAGTTTCCTTATATTATGTGGTACGGCACCTCCTTTGTGAGACCCGAATTAAAGAATCACGCGGACATCGGAGGATCGGACCAATTCATTGATATATATTACTTAACTATCTCACAAATACCCTAAATTACAATAGGAGGCAAAAACCTTGGGCAACTAGCTACATACGAGTTCTTTGTTCCTTCTTAGGTTTTACGGTATGATCCAAACAATAAGCAAGAAACTCATGATCATACAATGGTAAAAGAACATAAAGCAGACAATGCTTGATTTGAAAAAGAGAAACGGTAAGTAAGGGTGAGGGGATCTGAACTATTTGCTTCAATGGGTGCTCAGATTGGGTTCATACTTATTAGCAAGGGCTTTTAAGAAATGCTATATCCGAGAGGGAAATAGTATCCTTGGTGGACTAATAACCCACGAGTGTAGCGGACCACAATAGTCTTTGGGTGAAGTATAATTGCGTGGTCAAATCTGGCATATCTCGTGTAGGGGGTCCCGATCTGGCAGCCTTAGCTAGATGGTAACATGACAAAGGGGATGGGGGTACGAAGCAGAGGTGATCTACCGCGAGATGGTATGAGAATGAACGTGTCTCTACGGCACTGGCACCTCTGTTTATATAAATATTAGGGTGCATGTGGATATGGATAGGTCGGTTGTATCTAGGGGGGGGGGGGTGTGGTGGACTGCCTCAAACCTTGGGGTGCACGACGAGGCTTCGGATCATTTCTACTTGGTACGTATTCTTGGACGAGACGGATGAAGGCCATTAGTTGATGGGTATTCTTGATTGTGAGGCTGACTGAAGGAAAAACTCCTCCTTACCGCTACATTTGTCGATGGACATGATACAACATGAGCTACTATACGATGAACGATGTTTATCCTCTGTGGGCTACTTTTGTGAACACCATCTCCAACCCAGTTGGCTAGAAAAAAAATTCCACTTTGTCAAAAACAAAACAAAACAAGAAGCGGCTAGAAAGGATGTTGAGAGGGCTTTTGGAGTCGTGCAGGCACGTTTTTGCAGTTGTTATAGAATTGGAGTAGGCGAGCCGTGCGGTTACTGTCCCCACAACCATCTTCTTCATCCCATCCCCATCGATTCCGTTCCGTTTGTCCCCGCATCCATCCATCCACCCACCCAAACCCTCGACGCGGAGGGAGCGGAGGCGACGGATGCGGGTGGATTCCAAGGTCGTTCCGCAGCCACCCCCAGATCTGACCAAACGGAATGGCGATGCGGGGCGTCGATTTCAAGTGGTACGCCGTCCCCTCTCTAACCCTCGCTCGCTCGGTTCCTCTATCCACTCCCCTTTCGATCCCCACTGTTTCTTTTTCTTCTTCTTATTACTGACTGATGAAAATGTATGTATGTATATGAATCTGATTGCTTGCTGCAGGTACGACGGCTTCTTCCTCTCCATGCTCGCCACCAGCGTGTACGTCTGAATTGATCTGTTTTCATTTCATTTGCTTCTTCAATTTTCTATGTATCTATGAATGCCTAAGTGTTTGCTCGCTTGCTTGCTTTGGTCTCATAATATAGAATCATCGTGTCCATCAACTGGAGGAGGTACCGCCTCTGCGCCCACCCGCTCCACATATGGATCGTCGTCGACTACACCACCGTCTTCGTCTTCCGCCTCCTCATGTTCCTCGACAACGGACTCGCAGCAGGGATGGGGCTGTAAGTTACTAACACCATATCATTCTTCACCTTTTCCTTCATGTACCACCACCATTCTCTTTCGCATGCCCATACCTAGTATAATTGCATACTTCCTAAGCTAGGAACTTAGGTTAAGATTCATCTACTCACTACCAGGACAAGAAGGGACATTTCAGTCTCTTCCTTTCTAAATCATCCAACTGAATGAATATTCTATACTACATTTCATCTTCATCCGAATACCTAAATCATACTACATGTGTTACACACACTGAAACCTCTATTAGAGTGAATGTGCAGTTTTTGGATTCAGTATAATGCTCTGCTTAGCCAAAAGAATGCAAAGCCTCTCGTGTTATTCCAATCAAGTGAATGTTCAGTTTTGGATTCAGCGTTATGCGCCACTTAGGCAACATAATTTAAAGCCTGTAATCTACTCTCCACACATAAATTTGGATAAGTAAAGCTGGTATCAGCCCGAATTGAATAAAAAATGCCAGCCCAAAAAATGAGCTACTAGTTGAACGTATTATGCGCCCCCCGACTTATTGGCATGTTCTTTACTTAAACATGGTCATAACCCTCTGAAACTAGTCTGCCAGTTTTGGAGGAACCCACAGTCCGTACTTTATGGTGACAATGACATAATTTATCAGAGCTAGTATTGTCAGTGTCTTCGAGCATTGTACACATTATTTTGTCCTAGTTACTGCCTTATTTTCCTTGCGTCACCACAGGGCAACACCGGCATTTTCCATAATCTGATTTTTTGGGTACCTTATAACTGTTTTTTATTCAAGCACAAGTTGGGCTTTAAACACTTTTGAAGATAATTAGAGTTACACTGTCGGTAGAATTCTGTGACAGTAGTAACAATATATGGAATAAAACAAGACATAATTACACAGGCATTCTTGTGGATTTGTGAGTTCATACTACGTGAGGTAGGTACTTAGGCTAAGATTCATGTACTAACAACTAGAGTAAGGGACGCAGTAACAATTTATGGTGGCATCATTTACCAGAGATAGTAATGTTAGTGTCTTTGAGCGTTTTACACATTATTTTCAAACACAATAGCGCAACGCCAGTGTTTTGCATAATCTGGTTTTAGGGATGCCTTAATTTTTGATTCAAACAGAACTGTGTCTTCATATATTTCTGAAGAAAATAAGAGTTAGCTGTGGCCTGTGGGTGTTTATGGTTCTGTAATTAGAGTTACATCGTTGGTACAATTCCATGACAACAGTAACAATATTCAATAAAACAGGACATGGTCATTTCTTTTGATGCATTGGCACTCTTTAAGACAAAAACAATTTTCTACAACAGCAGATGGTACTCTGCCTATTGTTGGGGGTCTTATGTCTGTGTTTTAAGATTACTACCTCTCTACCTCTCTTTTTTCCGAGAGAACCGGATTAACTTGTAAACCTTGCTGTACATCAATGACATTTTTGTGTAACAAATCACAGGGATCTTGGATGGCAACAGAGATATACTCGTTTCTGTGGGAGGATAGTTGTTCTGTCAGTCCTTGTTCTTCTTCTGTACCCCTTCCTGTGGGTTTGGACTGTGATAGGAACATTGTGGTTTAACAGTGCAAGGAGCTGCGTAAGTTCTTTATCGTGGAAGCAAATTTTACCATCACCATACATGGAGAGAATTGCTACTCACTGCACATTCACCCCGTGTACAGCTGCCAGAGGAAGGACAAAAATGGGGCTTCCTGATATGGCTGCTTTTCAGTTACTGTGGCCTCGCCTGTATTGCATGCGTGGCTGTTGGAAAGGTACTGCTGCATAATTTGTCCATACAAAATCAAAGCTTGAATGTGATTGAAATATTATTGAAGTGCTGCTTATACATGATTATTATACAAAAGGTGTCAATATTTAGCTTTAGGAAGGTTCATGTCAATGAAAATCTACTGATGTAGCATATCTCTTCAATCTTCATAGACTATTCTAGTTAGTTTAACCTGCTTGTGTCTTACTTGGCTGCAGTGACATTCATGTCTATTGCCCTTTGAATTGAAGGTATTAAACTTCTGTTTGATGCGTGTACTGAGTTGCCAATTCGACATTGGAGTGTTCAAATTTGATTTGCATCAGTTAGTATCATATCCAGTTACTAAAAAACATGACAAATCTGTTGAGTGTTCTTTGTATTTGCACAGGACAAACTGAACCAGTGACCATGATTGTGCTGGGCTGTTATGATTATCAGTGGAACTTGACATTTTCCATGTTTTTATTTCCATGGCAGTGGCTAAACCGAAGGCACGCACTCCGCCTGAGGGCACAGCAGGGGATTCCGGTCTCTGAATACGGGGTAATGCTTCCGTTTATTTCTGTACTGACGTTGGATGTAGGAAGTGATCTGTCAACATTAGAAGCTTAAATGCATCAGATCAAATTATCACAGATCTTTATCGGTACTACTTCTGTTCAGTGTGTCCAAAGCAGTCAGGATTACCTATTATAATGCCTCGGTACACAAGTTTCAAATTCAAATCTACACTAGAGCTTGCTAGCTACCTTATTTCTAGCAGTAGGAAGGTAATATGGCGGCGATGGCGTAATTAACGTTATGTTGATGTGTGCAGGTTTTGGTTGACATGATTCGTGTGCCTGACTGGGCATTTGAGGCGGTCGGCTTGGAACTGAGAGGAATGGGCCAGGACACTGCATACCATCCTGGTCTTTATCTGACAGCAGCCCAGGTGAGTCGCTCACACAAATTAAATAGGTGTAGCAATTCACATGGACGAGAAGAAGAATGCGTCTAAATGTGCTATTTTTGTTGTGGTGCTTCATTCAGAGAGAAGCTGTGGAGGCTCTTATCCAGGAGCTCCCCAAGTTCATGCTGAAAGCCGTCCCAACAGACTGCAGCGAGTGCCCGATCTGCCTGGAGGAGTTCAAGGTGGGCAACGAGGTGCGGGGGCTCCCCTGCGCGCACAACTTCCACGTGGAGTGCATCGACCAGTGGCTGCGGCTGAACGTCAAGTGCCCGCGCTGCCGCTGCTCCGTGTTCCCCAACCTGGACCTGAGCGCGCTCAACGGCATCCGCTCCAGCAGCGAGATGCTGCAGCAGGACCGCCCCTCAGGGAGCAGCGGTGGAGAGGCGGTGGTGAGCCGGTACGTGGGGCCACAGCCGGGGCCGGGGCAGAGCTACCTGGTGCGGCTGCAGGGCCTGCTGCTCCGGCCCGTGGTGGGGCATCACGGCGGTGATGACGCTGAGGGCGGGCGAGCGGTGGTCGTTGATGGGGCTGAGGTGGCGGGCGGCGTGGTGGTGGTGGTTGAAGATGGGCATGAGCTGCGGGATCGCTGAGAGGGGGGTTGGAAAACATGTTTGGCGTGTAGATTACACATGTATGTATGTATGTATGGTTGTTACAAAGAGAGACTCGTTGAAAGATTTGTTGCTATAGTGAATGGAGAGGTTATATGTATGGTATGTGTAGGCTCCTGCTTTCTCTTTGTAGTAGTACTCCATCCGTTCCTAAATATAAGTCTTTCTAGATATTTACAATATGGACTATATAGGGATGTATATAGACACAGTTTAAAGTGTAGATTCATTCATTTTGTTTTGCACGTAGTCCATATTGAAATATCTAAAAAGACTTATACTCTCTCCGTTTGGAAATACTTGTCATCAAAATGAATGAAAAAAGATGTATCTAAACGTATTTTAGTTCTAGATGCATCCCTTTTTATCCATTTTGATGACAAGTGTTTTCGGACGGAGGGAGTAGTTTGTATGTGTAGGATAGGCGGTTGCTTCTGCTTGTTGATTTGTTTGTGATGGATGAGAAATATGTGTGGCATCGAGTTTTTTTCATTTTATAGGCGTCGGATAGGGGGTCTCGTCGAAGATCACCACCCCCTCCTTAATTGTCGGCGCCGACGGGCGGGGGTGTTGTGATCTGGATGACCTTCACTCGCCAGCGTTGAGAACCACCCGGAGCCACTGTCAGACTTGCTCATCTTTGCAGTGTGTGGACGATGGGAGTGAAGAAGGAGGGGGGTAAACTTTTCAGTCACCGTGTTACCACATTGTAGCGGCTCCGTTGAGCCCTCCGTTCATGTTTGTCTGATTGGCATGAATGCAGGTAGGCGGCTGTCCTCTCGTGCCCGATTCGAGAAGATGTGAATACGCGGCGATGCTTCGAGAGCTGAACACGTGATGAGGGTTTTGCCGGGGCCGCTCAGTTGGGTGCCTATGTGGTGCACATCCGATTCCGGACGCCCGCAAACCTCGTAGCACTTTGCTGCTGCCGGTTTGTTGGATTTCAAATATTCGGCCTGTTTTTGCAGTTGTTTGATGGACGGTGTTGGATGACAAAAAGTGTACGAGGAAGAAGAGGAGGAGGAGGAGGAAGAAGTTCCGAAAAAGAAAAAAGAAGGGACACACAAAAAAGTAATTTTTGGGTGGAAGGCAAAGAAAGAAGGCAGAGGAGAGGAGAGGAGAGAACAGAAGAGGATAGATAATCCAACTCAACTGCTTCTCAAACTGCTGCTGCTGCTGTAGAAGGGAGGCGGCGCCGTGTGCATCGCCTCCTCGACTCATCGATCAATCGAAAAAGAAAAAAGATCTCTTCTTGACCGCCTTGCTGGGGTGGGTTGACGCCCACACAGATCTCAAGCTCAGGGGGCGACTCCCGTCTCATCTCATCGGGGCTCGGGGCAGGTCCAGGGAGGGGGATGGACTCCAATCAGCCGTCGCAGCCGCCGGCGCCGGCGCCGCAAGGTCCGTCGTCTGCTTCTCTCTCTTTCTCTGCCCCCTCGATTCCCCAATTCGATCGCTGCTGGCCAACCCAATTATCCTGTCCTCAATCACCAGCAGCAGATGCCGCCGGCGCCGGCGAGAAGCAGCTGGCTTTCGAGGCGCCGCCGCAGCCGGTGAGGGAGGAGTACGTGCAGAACGCCGTCAAGTTCCTGTCCCACCCCAAGGTCAGGGGCTCCGCCGTCGTCTACCGCCGCTCCTTCCTCCAGAACAAGGGCCTCACCAACGACGAGATCGACGAGGCCTTCCGACGAGTCCCCGTACGCATCGCCACTCGCTCTTCCAATTCCCCATCTGCTACTCCTGCTTGTTCTACTAGTAGCTAACCTGCTCTGCTCTGCTGCTCTGCTGCTCTGCAGGACCCGCCGCCCACCACCGCGTCCCCTCCCACCCAGACCCAGTCCCCTGTCCCAGCCGCCGCCCCGCAAGCTTACGCGCAGCCAGCGGCAGGGCCCATCGTCGTCGCCGCGCCGCAGCCCAGGCTCACCTGGTACCGCGCCTTCATCGCCGCCGGGCTGCTGCTCGGCTTCGGAGCCAGCGCCGCAGTCTTTGTCAAGGTAGTATACTATACCTCCCCTCCTCTATTCTCTGCAGGTTTCAGACCTTCTTATCTCAGCCATTAACAGCCAGCTTACCTACCTGTTGCGCAGAAGCTGCTCCTTCCCAGGCTCAAGTCATGGATCCGCAGGGTCGTCGCCGAGGGCCATGAGGCGACCGAGCTCAAGGCCAAGATCGACGAGGAGACCAGGGAGGCCGTCAAGGCCTCCGCGACGGCCGTTTCCGCCATCGCTCAGACCAACCAGGAGTTGCTCGCTTCCAAGGACGAAGGTATCCTACCTAAACACTGCTCCTTCTTAGTTCATCACACTAGTTCAGTTACCTGCATATGCAACTTTATCTTCATCTCAGTTGATCACACCGTTTCTGTTTATCTTATATCAATTCTACTTATGTTTTGGCAGAAAAGAAGATACTTGTGACTTTGACGCAAGCCCTGGATTCCCAAGCAAAGGTGTTGAAATCATTGAGTGAGTCGTTGAGCCATAGCAGGGACTCCGTAAATATTACAAGGGAGGATAGGTTTTCGCACTACCGCCCACTGGAAGAGCATGCCCCCTCCGCCACAAGGAATGGTTAGTATCAAACAAAATCTGTGCACCATTTCACTTTGTTGTACTCCCTCCGTCCGTAATTACTTGTCACGAAAATGAATAGAAACGGATGTATCTAGAACTAAAATACGTCTAGATACATCTATTTTTGGGACGAGTATTTCCGGACGGAGGGAGTATTTGTTTTAGGATGCAAAGTTAATCTAGTTACGGCAGGAACAATGCTGAAAACCTTAAAGACTATCTTGGCCCATCATTTAAAGGGAAGGCTTGTTTTGCTATGCTGTTCCACTTCCCATTAGCCAATGCCAAGCTTTATTTTTTCACCTGCATCACAAGATATCCACCTTATGTCGGCACAATGCTGTATAAATCCATCTGCGTCGTTTCATAATGCTGTATAAATCCACCTGTACCGTTTCATACTCCATTGTTCTTTCTTTGCATCAAACACGCTGCAAAGCTGGTCTAATTATAGAGGGAACAATGCTAAAGACCTTTGACTCTATGCTGTTCAACCTCCCATCCACCCTGTATCGGAAAGTGCACAGCTTATCTTGTGAAAATGTCACATAAAGCCATACGCATGCATGCATGCCCTAGATCAGACATATTTTACTATGACTGTCGACGCATATAACTATGAGGATCTGACCAAATTATTGTTTGTTTGACCACAATGTTTAGGGCCTGTTAACACTCCATGGAGACCTCCTCAGGTGTGCACTCCTTTTCTTCATCCTGTTATAACACTTTCAATAATATGCTCATGCTTTGGATATAACTGTCCGATTACTGAACTGCTTTTCCTTTTTGTTAGCAACCTAATATGTATGGTGCCCCAAACAGTGACTTCGGCTCAGGTCAGCATCTCTTGCTAAGATCCATTGGGTGCTTCCGTCTTTCTTGCTACTTACCATTGGGTGTTTGCTGAGCAGGGAGGCCTTCGTTTGCGCCAGCACCTACTGAACCTACCTCCGGGTCATATTCAAGATCTTATGTCGAGGTAAGAAGCCAATCAGGTTATATAATTAATACATCTTGCTTTTGCTGAAATATTGAATATGAGCTGGATTGACTCTTGAACACACACATTTGGTGTTGCATGATGCACATTATATTGGGGGAGATTATGTCATTTGCTGTAGCAAAACCTTCAGTCTAGCTTTGGATGATTTTCACACTTGAGTTAATTGACTCAAGTAAATTATGTATCGAACTTTACTTGCATATTGTCTGACCTGTCTTTGCATGACATTCCGACTTTCAGCAGACGGTGCAGCGAGGGGATAATAGATCTTCTGGGACCAAGGTATGATATGATGACCCTGAGCCTTATCTTTGCTGCAAACAAGAGTGCTTCTTTTTACTAGACGCAGCAGTGTTATAACAACTGACTAACAGTGTCCTATCTCTATTGCTAGACGCAGCAGGCATTGGAGATGCTGCAACACGCAGAACAAAAGCTTGCTTATAGATCCAACGCCTACTTGAGCGAGGATGGATCATACTCCCAAGCTCAGGACAACTATGCCCCCTCGTACCACCAGAACGGGAAGGCCCCTGATTTCCATGCAGAGGAGCCGAGGCCGCTGGCGTACAGCAGCGGTGTTGTGGAAAGGCCGCCGCCTCAGCGTCAATGGGTCCCCCCTCAGCCTCCAGGTGTCGCCATGCCAGAAGCGGCGGCTGCTATTCGTCAACAGAAGTCTCTTACGAAGCAACCGTCTAGCGACACGTCCGAGGCTGCTGGTGAGGTGCAGGTGAACGGTGCCGCGAGCTCGCCTTCCGTCGCCGCCGCTGAAGTGCCGGTTAATGGGAGTGCCGCAAGTGATGCTGGACGCAGCGAGATCGAAGAGCAGGCGGAAGCTGCTGCTTAGACAGCTGGACCACCCCGACAATCGCCACACAATCTAAAAGTTCCAAGCAAGATCCTGGTAGATGATATGGCAGTTTGTCGTAAGTTTGTGAACAATGTTTGGATTGCCGCTGCAGCAACAGCCACGGGGCGGCTAGAGATGGAATAAAAGAATAAGCCAGACTTAAAATCTAGCCATATGTGATGATTGTGAGTTTAGATTATGTATGTATACTATCTGCTGTACACTGAAAAAAACAAGAAAATATTGTTATGGTTGTGCCATCTGTACAAATCTGTTTGTGGATTGTTTGATTATCCAGGTTTTGCCGACTATCGTGTTGTGGGTCAGATATCATATTGCTTGTGATGCTATAATGCATTGCTTGTGATGCTGATATTGTTGTTGGTATGCATCATTGAGGGCTTTTGGTATTCTGTTGTGCATGCATCACCCAAGATGCCAAAATTCAGTTGGATCTTGAATGATGTGGTGACTGCTGTGCTGATGGAGATCCAGCCAGCAGCCTGACATAACCACTGATGTCAGTTTCAACAAACATCAATTTTTTTGTTTGCTTGGTCTTATTATCATCAGCCTGCAACTCTGCATAAAAGCTTCCTTTTTTTTGGTGCTGTTTGCTATCTCAGGTTGAAATGAAGATGGCAACCAGATCAACTCACTCCAGGATTGCAGTTTCTTTCTGGCCTATCAACCACAGATGAAAGGTACTTACAATGAAACCAACTGCATTTTATCATCATCATCATCATCATCATCATCATCATCATCATGCCAAGGGGAGGGATCAAGCACACCATAGCTTACTTCACTGGTAGCAGGTAGATATATATTACACATGGGCATTAGAAGCTCGATCATCGCCAGATCGTCTCTGCAGCCAGTATGGATCGACAGACACCGGAACATACCGGGTGAGAACTAGCAGCTACGATGATTCGAGCAGTAGCAGCACCTAGCAGGACTAGGGTTCATAATAATATACAAGAAGACCAACTGGATCACTGACTAAACTAACTATACTAGGAGGCAGGAGGAGCTTATCTCCATCTAGCAGAGCAGACCAGAGCATGGCTGGGCTGAGCTGAGATCAATGGTGATGAGCAGCAGCTTAGGTGGAACTAGACTAGAGCTAGTAATATACAAGAGCACCTAGATCACTAGCTAACCATCATACTAGGAGGCATGGAGAGCTTATCTCCATGTAGCAGACCAGAGCATGGCTGAGATCAATAGTGATGAGCAGCAGCTGAGGTGGAAGGCCCTGCCCTGCCGGCATTCAGCGCCCGGTCGACCTTGACCAGAAGGTGCTGCATCTCTCCGGCGAGGCTCCACGCGCTGTCCTCCTTGCCGAGCAGCGTTGGGCCGGTGAGGGACGCGATCATCCTCTCGAGGTTCTTCCGGACGTCCGTGAGCGGGATCTTTGGAGGGGGCGGCGGCGGGCGCAGGTACTGCAGCCGCGCCGCGGCGAAGTCGCCGAGCGTGTGCACGCAGCTGTAGGCGGCCTCCGCGGCGGCGCTGCTCTGGAACACGACGCGCGCCTGTTTCTTGGTGATCTCGGTGCTGGGCTCGATGAGGGGGCCGAAGCCGCGGAGTGTGGAGTGGAGCTGCTCCTTGGAAGGGAGCTGATCGGCGGCGGTGCCCGGGGCGAATTGCAGAATGAGGGCCACCGGCTTGCTGAAATGCTGCTGCCCGTTGACAGCTTTCTTGTTCTTGGCCGGCTTCTTGGGTGCGGAACTGGCGCTGCCGGTGCTGCTGCTGTGTGTGGCAGCGAGCTGAGCAGAGCAACCCGCGCCGGCGGCACTAGCAGGCGCACCCAGTGCGAATGTCACCTTCTTCTTCTTCTTCTTCCTCTTGCTGGGTCCAGTGCCCCCTAGTGCTGCATCTGCATTTGATGGTCCAGCGTGGTGGGCTTCCCTGTGGAGGGCGAAGAAGCCGAGGAGAAGGCCGGCGTCGACGCCCCCCGTCCCCGGGGGTTCGTAGGGGGAGGCGGCGCAGCGGTGGAGCGCGGCGAGCAGGTCGGGCGCGGCGACGTTGGCCTGCCGGAGCCGGAGGAGCAGCGCCGGCCCCTTTCTTGGAGGCGGAGGCGGAGGCGGGGTGACGATGCAGTCGTCGTCGTCGTCGCCGTGGAGGGTGTTGAGGATGGTGGGGGTCTCGTAGTCGGCGAGGTACCTGCTCCGCTTCCGCGCGCGCTTGGCCGTGGCCTTGTCCTCCACGGCCACCGCGAGCGCGAGGGTCTGGGCCCCGACGCCGGGCGCCGCCGCCGCGGGTGGGGTGTCCGTCTCCATGAGGGCGCCGGAGAGGGAGGGGGGAAGCGCGGCGGCGACGGCGATCTGTGGATCCGGTAGCTCCGGGGTAGGAGTGGGGCGCGGTTAATGCTGGCTGGGGGAGAAGAAGGGAGGGGAAGTGGGGAGGAGGAGGAGCTGACAGTGACAGTGGCTGCCTCCACTCCACTCCACTCGTACGTGCAACTCTTTCCGTGCTCCTCACAAGTGGAGCTCTTTCTCCTTGGTCTTGGGTGGGTTCAACCATGGATGTTTTCTTTACTCCTTTCCACAACACTACTTGTCCCTCCTAGTTGAACTTGAAGCTGGTTGAGCAAATGCAGGTAAAAAAGAAAATCATCATCTGTATATTGTTTGGTTGTCTGCATTGCAACAATGGTAAGATTAGGGCTTGATATTTGTGCTTCCAGAGGTGAGCAGACGCGTTTGGTTGCGTGCAGCTAGTGGCTTTGCTCACCCCTTTCAAACATGGTGGCCTCACCACCGAAATGCACCAGGCAGGTCACATACGAACAGTGCTTCATAAGAGACATCACGTAGTACAAGCATAGGTTCAAGACAGCACGGAAATATGATGCCCTTGCACGCCCCCCCCCCCCCCCCCCCGGTCCTGAACCCGGCTAAAGTTTAAAGGATCATCAACAACAGACGGGTAGACAAAAACCGACCAACTGGAGGGCATGCTGGATGCCGCCCCGGTACCAGTGCTTCTGGCACCTCGCCTTGCACATGATCGAGCTACTGGTGTTGGAGACCTGGACCTTGAAGCCGAGCCTGAAGAGCCGTAGGACGAGGAGGTCGCCGGAGACGAACTTGTGACTGCGGCAAAAGTATTGCCAGCCCCTCCCGAGGACCAGCTGCTAGTGCAAGTTCTGGACCTGCATCTAGAACTCGCACCACTTGTAAGCTGAGAGCCTCACGACGCAAGGAGGCTTCAGGACCAGCCATTGCTTCGTTATCGCTCTCAAGGCTGACGAAATGATGAGCATGGTGATATCTTCCTCGTCCTTGATCTGCACGTTGAACCTTAGCGGCTCTCGTGCCCCCTCCTCATGGCCGATCCTCGGGCTTAGGATTTTGGGCTAGGATTTAGGCGACTCTTAGGCTTTTGGGCTAGGATTTAGGTGACTCTTTGGGCTTTAGAGATGAGGGAAGAGATGAGTTTTATTTTGCCAATCTTTTATTATTTAGTCTGGCTAATATCACCTCATATCCAAATGTTTGGATAGCAAACAGACTTCAAATAGGATGAAATTCGATGTGCAACCTCAGTACGATATAATAAAACCACACACAAGCTTTCGACTCATTTTGAGAACATTCATTTCTGTTTTATAAAATAATTTTTAAATGGTCTCACGGTCACGTGTAAGTGCCCGGTTGGTCTCCGTGCAGAAGGGCAAAAGAGCTTGAGTTACCTATTTGTTATCCAGTCAAAAATGGCGAAATAAAATATGGCTATAGGTTTAATAAAAATACCGGGACAACCCGGTACGAAAGCAATGTGCTGCCGATGCAATGGTCATGATGCACAAATAAATAACAGGTAATAGGCAAATATAATAATCAGGGTTACTCTAGATGTTAAAGTAGCCGCTCCTTGAATCTCTGTATGAAGGCATCAAGCATCCTCACCGTCTTAAACTAAAACACTTCGTGGGGCGGGTGGGGGTCGCGCTTGGCTGCTCCCTAGCAAACGAGGAAAAAAGGGAGCTGCCACCCCCCCCCCCCCCCCCCCCGATAAAAGGGTCCTGAGTAATTGACGAGACACATTTTATGTTTTGTTTAAAAAAACATATTAGTCATGTTCTATCGAACTTTGATAGGACGGAGGATCGTAGTGTTGTTTGGATCCAATCCGGTCCAGAAAATATTTCCTTGTGTAGGGAAGAACAAATGCCATCATGGGTAGCTTTATTAATTTCGCAAAATGGTTATATCATTCACTAAGTTTACAAGAAAATGTAGGGATTCATCGACCCAATTACAAGAAACATCATTCTCAAGTTAAAACCGTGCGCAGCTTCATTTTCTAGAAATAACTACTTTTGCTCCCCCCAAAAAAACAATGAAGGTTTTAGCCTTTCATGAAAGAGAAACAACGCAACTAAAAAAAACGCGGCTTCCCTGCAACCAGCAGAATGTCCAGCTCATCACAGTAGCTTATATGGAGCATGAAGAGTGCTCAAGGTCACACATATCTCCATGGCGGGCAGCACAACATTTTTTCATGAACGTGCGTGTTTTTTACGAAATTAACACCAACAATTCTCGCATTTGTTTCCCCGCAAAAGAAAAACACACATTTTTTTCTTGAGCGGTAGAGGGAGCTCTGCTTTAAAGCCAAAATCGAGAGTTTTCATTATAGATTGCTCTGCCTCTGTTTCCCTGCTATGAGCAAAATGTTTTCTTTTTGAGGGAAATGTTTCCCTGCTATGAGCAAAATGTTGGATTGTAGTTTCAGACAGAGATGTGGTGGCGCCATGAAGCAATGTACCGATGACCACATTGACCAGATATCGGTTGACCTAAAAAATTGCACCAACCGGTAGTAACGGGACGTACAACTTGTGTTATTTGCATATAAGGAAAAAAATTACAAAAATACAGTTTATGTTGACGCAAAAGTAATGCTGAAACTGAATTAAACATAACAAAAAAAAACATCTGTTGATCCCAAAGCACGGGCATAGTTCATGGTGATGGCGCCGGAGGAGTCATCACAATAGTGTTATTCCTAGCACTCTTTTGCCATTGGACAAATCTTTTCGTCTTCTCTCTGACAGGGTTGGGGATTGTCTTCACAATAGTGGTCCACTGGGGATAGATACCATCACCCAGGTAGTATCCTTTGTCGTAGTTGTGGCCGTTGATAGTAAAGTTCACCGGTGGGCTGTTGCCTTCGGCAAGCCTAGCAAATACCGGCGAGCGCTGAAGCACGTTGATATCATTGTGTGATCCGGCCATGCCAAAGAAAGAGTACCAGATCCAGAGATCTTGAGACGTCACAGCCTCAATGGCAGTGATTGGAGAATTCTGTCAATGACGCAATCATCTGGAAGATTAACTCCCAATTGAATCAAGTGATTATTATACCCAGACATTTTGAGTATATGCTCACTGAAAGAACTATTCTCCTCCATCTTGCAGCTATAGAACTTATTGGAGACTTCATATCTCTCAATCCGGGCATTTGCTTGAAATATCAACTTCAACTCCTGGAACATCTCATATGCTCCATGACGTTCAAAACGTCGTTGAAGTCCCGATTCTAAGCCGTAAAGCATGGCACACTGAACTATCGAGTAGTCATCAGTTTTGCTCTGCCAGACGTTCATAACATCCGGCGTTGCTCCTGCAGCAGGCCTGGCACCCAGCGGTGCTTCCAGGACGTAATTCTTCTGTGCAGCAATGAGGATAATCCTCAAATTACGGACCCAATCCGTGTAATTGCTACCATCATCTTTCAACTTTGCTTTCTCAAGGAACGCATTAAAATTCAATGGAACAACAACACGAGCCATGTATCTACAATCAACATAAGCAAGCAAGATACTATCAGGTACTAAGTTCATGATAAATTTAAGTTCAATTAATCATATTACTTAAGAACTCCCACTTAGATAGACATCCCTCTAATCCTCTAAGTGATCACGTGATCCAAATCAACTAAACCATGTCCGATCATCACGTGAGATGGAGTAGTTTCATCGGTGAACATCATTATGTTGATCATATCTACTATATGATTCACGCTCGACCTTTCGGTCTCCGTGTTCCGAGGCCATATCTGTATATGCTTGGCTCGTCAAGTATAACCTGAGTATTCCGTGTGTGCAACTGTTTTGCACCCGTTGTATTTGAACGTAGAACCTATCACACCCGATCATCACGTGGTGTCTCAGCACGAAGAACTTTCGCAACGGTGCATACTCAGGGAGAACACTTCTTGATAATTTAGTGAGAGATCATCTTATAATGCTACCGTCAATCAAAGCAAGATAAGATGCATAAAAGGATAAACATCACATGCAATTAATATAAGTGATATGATATGGCCATCATCGTCTTGTGATCTCCGAAGCACCTTCGTGTTCACCATCGTCACCGGCGCGACACCTTGATCTCCATCGTAGCATCGTTGTCGTCTCGCCAATCTTATGCTTCCACGACTATCACTACCATTTAGTAATAAAGTAAAGCATTACATCGCGATTGCATTGCATACAATAAAACGACAACCATATGGCTCCTGCCAGTTGCCGATAACTCGGTTACAAAACATGATCATCTCATACAATAAAATTCAGCATCATGTCTTGACCATATCACATCACAACATGCCCTGCAAAAACAAGTTAGACGTCCTCTACTTTGTTGTTGCAAGTTTTACGTGGCTGCTACGGGCTTTAAGCAAGAACCAATCTCACCTACGCATCAAAACCACAATGATAGTTTGTCAAATAGACTCCGTTTTAACCTTCGCAAGGACCGGGCGTAGCCATACTTGGTTCAACTAAAGTTGGAGAGACAGTCGCCCGCAAGCCACCTACGTGCAAAGCACGTCGGGGGAACCGGTCTCGCGTAAGCATAATGTTGGTCTAGGTCGTCTTGTCCAACAATGCCGCCGAACCAAAGTATGACATGCTGGTAGGCAGTATGACTTATATCGCCCACAACTCATTTGTGTTCTACTCGTGCATATAACATCAACATAAATAACCTAGGCTCGGATGCCACTGTTGGGTTTCGTAGTAATTTCAAAAAAATTCCTACGCACACGCAAGATCATGTGATGCATAACAACGAGAGGGGAGAGTGTTGTCTACGTACCCACGCAGACCGACTGTGGAAGCGTTGACACAACGTAGAGGAAGTAGTCGTACGTCTTCGCGATCCAACCGATCAAGTACCGAAACTACGGCACCTCCGAGTTCGAGCACACGTTCAGCTCGATGACGATCCTCGGACTCCGATCCAGCAAAGTGTCGGGGAAGAGTTCCGTCAGCACGACGGCGTGGTGACGATCTTGATGCACTACAGCAGCAGGGCTTTGCCTAAACTCCGCTACAGTATTATCGAGGAATATGGTGGCAGGGGGCACCGCACACGGTTAAGGAATAGATCACGTGGATCAACTTGTGTGTTCTAGGGTGCCTCTACCTCAGTATATAAAGGACTAGAGGGGGGAGGCTGGCCGGCCACAAGGGGTGCGCCAGGAGAGTCCTACTTCCTTTGGGAGTAGGATTCCCCCCCCCCCCCAATCCTAGTTGGAATAGGATTCGCGGAGGGGGAAAAGAGGAGGAGGGGGCCGGCCACCTCTCCTAGTCCTAATAGGACTAGGGGAAGGGGGAGGCGCGCAGCCTATCTAGGGCAGCCCCTTCTCTTTTCCACTAAGGCCCACTATGGCCCATATAGCTCCCGGGGGGTTCCGGTAACCCTCCCGGTACTCCGGTAGAATCCCGATTTCACCCGGAACACTTCCGATATCCAAACATAGGCTTCCAATATATCAATCTTTATGTCTCGACCATTTCGAGACTCCTTGTCATGTCCGTGATCATATCCGGGACTCCGAAAAACCTTCGGTACATCAAAATGCATAAACTCATAACATAACTGTCATCGTAACCTTAAGCGTGCGGACCCTACGGGTTCGAGAACAATGTAGACATGACCGAGACACGTCTCCGGTCAATAACCAATAGCGGGACCTGGATGCCCATATTGGCTCCTACATATTCTACGAAGATCTTTATCGGTCAGACCGCATAACAACATACGTTGTTCCCTTTGTCATCGGTATGTTACTTGCCCGAGATTCGATCGTCGGTATCCAATACCTAGTTCAATCTCATTACCGGCAAGTCTCTTTACTCGTTCCGTAATACATCATCTCGCAACTACATCATTGGTTGCAATGCTTGCAAGGCTTATGTGATGTGCATTACCGAGAGGGCCCAGAGATACCTCTCCGACAATCGGAGTGACAAATCCTAATCTCGAAATACGCCAACCTAACATCTACCTTTGGAGACACCTGTAATGCTCCTTTATAATCACCCAGTTATGTTGTGACGTTTGGTAGCACCCAAAGTGTTCCTCCAGCAAACGGGAGTTGCATAATCTCATAGTCATAGGAACATGTATAAGTCATGAAGAAAGCAATAGCAACATACTAAACGATCGGGTGCTAAGCTAATGGAATGGGTCATGTCAATCAGATCATTCAACTAATGATGTGACCTCGTTAATCAAATAACAACATTTTGTTCATGGTTAGGAAACATAACCATCTTTGATTAACGAGCTAGTCAAGTAGAGGCATACTAGTGACTCTAAGTTTGTCTATGTATTCACACATGTATTATGTTTCCGGTTAATACAATTCTAGCATGAATAATAAACTTTTATCATGACTATAAGGAAATAAATAATAACTTTATTATTGCCTCTAGGGCATATTTCCTTCAGACACCATGATCTCCATCATCATGATCTCCATCATCGTGTCTTCTTGAAGTTGTCTCGTCATCTATTACTTCTACTACTATGGCTAACACTTTAGCAATAAAGTAAAGTAATTACATGACGTTTATGTTGACACGCAGGTCATAAATAAATAAAGAAAACTCCTATGGCTCCTGCCGGTTGTCATACTCATCGACATGCAAGTCGTGATTCCTATTACAAGAACATGATCAATCTCATACATCACATATATCATTCATCACATCCTTTTGGCCATATCACATCACATGGCACATGCTGCAAAAACAAGTTAGACGTCCTCTAATTGTTGTTGCAAGTTTTTACGTGGCTGCTATAGGTTTCTAGCAAGAACATTTCTTACCTACGCCAAAACCACAACGTGATATGCCAATTTCTATTTACCCTTCATAAGGACCCTTTTCATCGAATCTGATCCGACTAAAGTGGGAGAGACAGACAGCCGCCAGCCACCTTATGCAACTAGTGCATGCCAATCGGTGGAACCAGTCTCACGTAAGCGTACGTGTAAGGTTGGTCCGGGCCACTTCATCCCACGATGCCGCCGAATCAAGATAAGACTAGTAACGGCAAGCAAATTGACAATATCCACGCCCACAACTGCTTTGTGTTCTACTCGTGCATAGAAACTACGCATAGACCTAGCTCATGATGCCACTGATGGGGAACGTAGCAGAATTTTAAAATTTTCTACGCATCACCAAGATCAATCTATGGAGTCATCTAGCAACAAGGGAGAGAGGAGTGCATCTACATACCCTTGTAGATCGCGCGCGGAAGCGTTCAAGAGAATGGAGTTGATGGAGTCGTACTCGTCGTGATCTAAATCACCGATGACCAAGTGCCGAACGGACAACACCTCCGCGTTCAACACACGCATGGTTGGGAAGATGTCTCCTCCTTCTTGATCCAGCAAGGGGGAAGGAGAGGTTGATGAAGATCCAACAGCACAACGGTTTGGTGGTGGATGCAGCAGGATCCCGGCAGGGCTTCGCCAAGCGCAAGCAGGGAGGAGAGGTGTTACGGAGGGAGAGGGAGGCGCCAAGAGCAAGGGTGTTCCGCTGCCCTCCCTCCCCCCTTCTTTATATAGGGGCCTTGGGGGGAGCGCCGACCCTAGGAGATGAATATCCAAGGGGGGGGCGGCCAAGGGGTGGCTTCCCCCCCAAGCCAAGTGGGGGGCGCCCCCATCCCTAGGGTTTCCCAACCCTAGGCGCCCCCACCCCTAGGGTTTCCCAACCCTAGGCGCAGGGGAGGCCCAAGGGGGGGCGCACCAGCCCACCAGGAGCTGGTTCCCCTCCCACTTCAGCCCATGGGCCCCTCCGGGATAGGTGGCCCCACCCGGTGGACCCCCGGGACCCTTCCGGTGGTCCCGGTACAATACCGGCGACCCCCAAAACCTTCCCGATGGCCGAAACTGGACTCCCCATATATAAATCTTTACCTCC
This sequence comes from Triticum aestivum, assembly GCF_018294505.1. Taxonomy (NCBI): domain Eukaryota; kingdom Viridiplantae; phylum Streptophyta; class Magnoliopsida; order Poales; family Poaceae; genus Triticum; species Triticum aestivum. The sequence goes on along the minus strand of NC_057794.1, from coordinate 1,147,516 downwards.
AGACCATTTTGGAACTCCTCGTGACGTCCGGGATCTCATCCGGGACTCCGAACAACTTTCGGGTTACTGCATACTAATATCTCTACAACCCTAGCGTCACCGAACCTTAAGTGTGTAGACCCTACGGGTTTGGGAGACATGCAAACATGACCGAGACGACTCTCCGGTCAATAACCAACAGCTGGATCTGGATACCCATGTTGGCTCCCACATGCTCCTCGATGATCTCATCGGATGAACCACGATGTCGAGGATTCAATCAATCCGTATACAATTCCCTTTGTCAATCGGTATGTTACTTGCCCGAGACTCGATCGTCGGTATCCCAATACCTTGTTCAATCTCGTTACCGGCAAGTCACTTTACTCGTGCCGTAATGCATGATCCCGTGATCAACCACTTGGTCACATTGAGCTCATTATGATGATGCATTACCGAGTGAGCCCAAGAGATACCTCTCCGTCATACGGAGTGACAAATCCCAGTCTCGATTCGTGCCAAGCCAACAGACACTTTCGGAGATACCTGTAGTGTACCTTTATAGTCACCCAGTTATGTTGTGACGTTTGGCACACCCAAAGTACTCCTACGGTATCCGGGAGTTGCACAATCTCATGGTCTAAGGAAATGATACTTGACATTCGGAAAAGCTACAACAAATGAACTATACGATCTTTGAGCTATGCTTAGGATTGGGTCTTGTTCATCACATCATTCTCCTAATGATGTGATCCCGTTATCAATGACATCCAATGTCCATAGTCAGGAAACCATGACTTTTTTTGATCAACGAGCTAGTCAACTAGAGGCTCACTAGGGACATGTTGTGGTCTATGTATTCACACATGTATTACGATTTCCGAATAACACAATTATAGCATGAACAATAGACAATTATCATGAACAAAGAAATATAATAATAACTATTTTATTATTGCCTCTAGGGCATATTTCCAACATGAGTACCTCCTCACTCATACGTGCAGCTCTTTTCGTGCTCCCCACAAGTGGAGAGGTGGACCCACCTCTTTCTTCTTGGTCTTGTGTGGGTTCAACCATCGATGTTTTTTGTTACTCCTTTCCACAACATCTCGATCAATGTGGCCACACCTCCTAGTTGAACCTGAAGCTAGTTGAGCAAATGCAGGTAAAAAAAATTCATCATCTGTAAATTGTTTGGTTGTCTGCATTGCAACAATGGTAAGATTAGGGCTTGCTATTTGTGCTTCCAGGGTTTTGCTCACCCCCTTTCGAACATGGTGGCCTTACCACCAAAATGCACCAGGCACGTCACATACGAACAATGCTTCACAAGAGGCATCACGTGCTACTACAAGCATAAGTTCAAGACAGCAGGGACATATGATGCCCTTGCACGGCCCCGGGGTCCTGAATCCAGCTAAAGTTTAAAGGATCATCAACAACAGACGGGTAGACAAAAACCGACCAACTGGAGGGCATGCTGGATGCCGCCCCGGTAGCAGTGCTCCTGGCACCTCGCCTTGCACATGATCGAGCTGCTGGTGTTGTAGACCCGGACCTTGAAGCCGAGCCTGGAGAGCCGCAATACGAGGAGGTCGCCGGGGGACGATCCTGTGAATGCGACAGAAGTATTGCCAGCCCTTCCCGAGGACCAGCTGCTCGTGCAAGTTCTGGACCCGCACCTAGAATTCGCACCATTTTTTAGCTGAGAGCCTTACGACGCAAGGAGGCTTAAGGACCAGCCATTGCTTCGTTATCGCCCTCAAGGCTAGCTAACGGGATGACGAGCATGGCGATATCTTTCTCGTCCTTGATCTGCACGATTGAACCTTATCGGCTCTTGCTGTGGCCGATCCTCAGGCTAGGATTTTGGGTTAGGATTTAGGTGACTGTTGGCCCTAGAGATAAGAGTGAAGAGATGAGATTTATTTAACAAATCTTTTATTATTTAATAAGGCTAATATCACCTCATATCCAAACGTTTGGGTAGCCACCCAAACGGACTCCGAATCGCACGACAAATTCGATGTGCGACCTTGATATATAATATAATACTATAAGATCATAGGCAAACTTTCGACTCATTTTGACAGCATATGTTTTCGGTTTGTGCAATAATTTATAAATGGTCTCACAATCACGAAATAAAATATATATGGCTAGCGAAGGAGGGAATCCCCGGGCGAACCTTTGATTCGTGAGAAGCCTCATTATTGATTGCTCGTGATGAACACGACTGCATCTTTACTTCATCATTTACTCTGTTTCTTCTTTTTTTACAGGGATGCAAACAACCCCGAAAGTTTCTCAAGATTCCATCTGCCTCTGTTCCCCTGCTACGAGCAAAATGTTTCAGACAGAGATGTGGTGGCGCCATGAAGGTGAAGCAGCAGCAGCACGCAAAACAGAGAATCTTGCTAGTTTATGTACAACTTGTGTAAAAAATTGCTAGTTTATGTCGCTTCATGTAAAAATCGGACGTACAACTTGTGTTATTCGCAAAAGGAAAAAAAGATACTACTACAGTTTATGTTGACGCAAAAGTAATGCTCAAACTGAATTATAAACACAAGAAAAAAAGAAGTTGTCGTACACCAGTCCAGGGTCGGCGGCTCTCCTCGGGTTCACGTGCCCGGCGCCGGTGTCGTACGCACCAGCCTTCCCGTGCTGCTCGTTCAGGATTGAGCCGCCGGTGCTGTCAACGATGTCCGACGTTGTGAGGATGGCGGACTTGATACCATCATCTCACAAATGACTAGTATCAACAGATTGTTGAACGGAAACAATCTTAATCTATTTTATTTATATGTACTACTACTAAAGGTAGATCCAGAGTAATAAACTAGAAAATCGCTCAAAATTTGGAGACATGCAGATCCCCATTGCTTCTGTGCAGCTTCGTTCTCTTTGTGCCGAAGCTGAACCAACAACGATAGTAGGAAGAATTCCTTTTTTCCACATCAATTTGGGAGCAACGGAGAGCTGCACAATCACATGTTGATCCACACTAGCAGTACTAAGTATGATGCTTAGCATTAACTGACTAAATTGCCAGCCTCTTAATTCATGTTTAGCTACCATTTCTCTGACTCGGATACTCCACATCTGAACCAAGAATCATAAAACATCCTTCCCTGATCAATCATAAAACATCAGGTTGGTTTGCAGCTGAAAGGCACAAACCAACTGCACAACTACATATACATGATGATGACGATGATCCGGTATGATGCTTAACATCAACTAACTCATCAAGGAAAATGGGCATTTATAAGGTTACTTGCACAAATCGCACTAGGAAGGAAGGAACCGACACAAAAGGGGAGAAAAGGAAAACTGGACATAAATCCATTTTGCATACTACATTACATTGAAATGGTTGATGTGAGGAAATCAAGAAGATGTTGTTGCTAGGAGGCCTTAACTATGGCTCATCGATCATTTCATTTCTTGTTGAGGTCGATCCCTGCCTTCTTGGCGACGGCGTCGAGGCCGTGCTTCTCGATGGTCTTGAGGGCCTTGGTGGAGAGGCGGAGCTTGACGTAGCGCTTGCCGGCCTCCCACCACAGCTTCTTGTACTGCAGGTTCACAAATTGCTGCTTCTTGGTCTTGTGGTTGGAGAAGGACACCTTGTTGGCCCGGTTCGTCTTCTTCTCCAAGAAGGGGCAGATCCGGCCTGAACCCACATCAGATTCAGATCATTCCTTCATTCATCAATGCCTCTTTCTTTCTTTCTTTCTTTCTTAACCATTGAATTAATCATTCAACTGGTAGATAGATAGATAGATACTCTTTTTGGGAAGATAATAGTGCATGTATGTAAATAAATGTCTGTAGCTAAATAAAACAGGACCAAAAAAAGCACAAGCGATTCATATATATATTTAGTCGAAACAGAAGCGATTCATTTAGCTTGACAACCACTCGGGCGAGGCTACAACTACTAGCATCTGACCACCACACCACTACCTAGGTGTGAGTTTATAGCCATCACCATCAACCATTGCAATTCATTCATTTTCAAGGCGCATCCAAAGAGAAGAGAAGAGCAATTCGGATATCTGCAACAATTTTGGACAGACAGTCTCCAGTTCCGGGCTCAGACCTCCATCCCATCTCCAGTTATGTACATACCCAATCCAATTATGTTATGGCCCTTGGAAGAAAGAAAGAATGTATGCTTTGCTGCCCAATTAATCTACCTAATGTTCATCCAATTAATCTACCTACCTGCCCAACTTTTGTTTCAAGCCTGAACTCAACTATGAAGAAGAAGAGCAGAGCAATGCAACCCAAAATGTACACCACCGAGATCCGGCCGATGGAGGACCAAAGTGAGGAATTAAAATTGCCAGGCCAGGGGAACAAAGGGAGGGAGGGACGTACGCGCGACGATGGTGTTCTTGGTGGGGAGGGAGACCGCGGTGGCCGTGGAGGTGAGGCCGAGGCTGAGGCCGGCGAGCTGCGAGGTGGCGAACCCGAGCGAGGCGTTGGCGCGGCGGAGCGGAGCCCTGGCGGCGGCGGGCATGGAGACGGAGACGGTGTAGGAGCACATCATGGAGATGGACGCCATGGATGGATGCAGCGCTCTCACGGCGGAACAAGAAAGAAAAGAAAGAGGATAAGAAGAAGACCCACCACGGCGGAAGCAAGAGGAGGATAAGAAGAAGAAACAAGGCGGGCCAGCCCACTCCCGCTCTGCGCAGCCCAGCACTTGGCAACTTTTTCTCCCCTATTTCAATACCCACATCACAGAAAAAAATCAATCTCTCCCCTGCCTGAATCTCCACATCACGTCTCGGCTCCCATCAAATTTGGATCCAGGTCCAGGCTCGATTTGCTGCTGTTGCGGGCAGCACATCTTCTCTCTACCACGCTCTAACGGGCGATGCCCCTGCCCCTGCCCCTGCCAGAACGTCGTGGACTGCTGGCCTTCTCTGCGTGAGGGCCTGCTCTCGGCGGACGTTGCTTCGGTGCCTTAAAGCACCTACCTTTGGGTCTATGACAGGTGGGTCTAACAGATGGCTGGCCCACCTGTCATAGACCCAAAGGTAGGTGTCTTTAAGGCATAGACCCACCTGTCATAGACCCAAAGGTAGGTGCTTTAAGGCACCGAAGCTCAATCCGCTCTCGGCTTACCTGAGGCTCAAAACAGCTCTCCCTCGCCTTCTCCTCTTCCTTGCTGCCCGTAGGTGTTTCCAGCCTCTGCTACATCCCAAGGCCCAGAACACCAATTACATGATTGACGATTCTGTACTGCAGGGTCTGTGCTTTGCACCTTTTCTTTTTGTCGTTGGTTGCACACGGCTGTTCAGTACGACCACTTCCATCATGTTATGGTGATCCATTCACGTTTGCATAGGATGGGACCTAAAAGCTAACATGAGGTAAATCAAGACTGATGTGGACTTTCTACTTTTGTAGTGCCTATATTTATAAATAAAATTTCTACTGTGTTTCTAACTTGACACTTCTGCTCTAATTTTTGGTTCTCACTTAGCTATTTAATTTGTAATATCATCAATGTGGCTTTTAGTTTTGACAGTAGGACGATAGGTGTTCATCATGTTTTTTGCTTACATAATATGTTTATGTTTCTATTATTTCCTCTTCAGTGCTGGGAATTTTTATTCTACTAAATGATGCATATATGTTCAGTCTCTTATTTTCACTGTCAATGATAACATGCCATTGCTTCTATTGTGCAAAGTACTGGCATCATGGAAGCTGTGGCCATAGGTAAAAGCATGGTACTTTCCCCTTAGTATTTAATTTAGGTATAATTAACGCGTTCTAATATTTCGTGGTGTTCAGTTCATGTCGCTCCATTGCTGTGATCCTTTATATATGGTACGACAAGGAAATGATAGAAGAATTCTTGACATTGAATTGTGTACTCTATACAATTTTGCATTTGGGATTATTACTGTTAGTAGTACTAACTAATTGGTATTATAAGGTCTATCTCGACTTCTCGATATTAGTTTAGCGTGTTCAATATCATGTGTTTGTTCTTAGTAGCAATTTTTTAAGATCTTTCTTTTTAGCATATGTTGTACTCCATAGTTGAAATTTCACTCCATGGACGTGAAAACAGAAGCTGTAGTTAGCAAGACACGTGTATAAATATAACTAACTGCTGGAACTTCTACATCTAGATTTAGAAGTATTTCACATTGTACTTTATGCCAAAAGTATGAGTGGCTTCTTCCATCGATCTACCTAACCGTTGGATGAAAAGATGTGCTTTGGCAGCCCCTCAGACGCACATGTTTCTTCTCCCGGATCTTCCGCCGGTGCCCTCAAAATCGGAAAAAGGAAAAGAAAACCTTCTCGATGATGAGCTTCGATCAGTAAGGGGTACTCACCCCATTCACCATTGCAAGGAATAGAAACTGCACATGTTCCTCCTGAGACCTCTCATGTCATACGAATTATGCATCTCCACGGCACCAGACTCCCATGTTTGTTTCTACAATGCTGCCTGGGGTCATGCACTCTGCACTGATGGTCAGATTGCAGACGCAAAATCCCGCGTAAGTGCTCACACTTTAGAGTCGTCCACCCAACTGAAAGAAACATTAGATCAAAGCATAAGAGGAATTTGGCATAAAGCTGCTATAAGTTATTCCCTGTATCTACTATTATTCCTTTTAGCTACTCTGGTCCTTCCTCAGAAATTCCAATTTTGTATGAGATACTGGTATAATGCTTTGTATAAGATTGATTCACCTATGCCTCATACAATCTGGATTTGGCCAAACCTCTCTATTAGAATTAGTTATTTTTCTGTTTAGTTAATAGGAATTCTTGGTTAACAAGTTTTTAGATAGCAATTCTGAACAATGTGGATGTCAGATTTTGATTCATTGTTATGGCTGTAGGTTTGAAGGATTCAAACAATTCAGAAAGAGTTGCTTCATTAGTAACTCCCTGACCTTCAATTCATAGCCCGGGACGATATGTACTCATGTAATTATCTCTAATACCCTGTCCTAAACGTTGATGTGAGTGCATAGCGTACTGAAATAAATTTGGATGGACTAACTTCAGTTCTTCCATGGAGTTGTTTTACTACAAATCTTCAGTATAGAACTGTACAGCAAAGACAATACATAACACTATGTAGTTCTAAATTCAATATTCCTGAAACATGTACAGTTCACATCATGGTTCGAATCGATTAATGGCATTTGTACAAGTTTAGTTGTAGCATGTCGATACTCACATGGTGGCAGCGTGCTGGGTCGAGCCAGCAGCATGAGCGACCAAGACGGCGCACATAGACACAAACGCTAGATTGATATTTTGGGCTGTTTATGCGGTGGCAGTTCTGTCCATGCTTCACATGGTTGCATCTAACAGGTTTTGACCTTCTCGCCAAAGCTGCAGCTAGCCTTCACGTTGCATTGGTGTGAATGTATGCCTCCTTTCAACGCATTGTGTAAGAAATTGCAGTAGTGATTTGCTTTTGGGGGGGGGGGGGGGGGGGGAATTAGTACATGTTCACTGATTCATCTTTGACCTCAGGCAAACGAAAATGTCAAATCTTTTCAAGACTGTAGGAAATAGTTTCAGAGTAACAATGGGCATATTAAATATATGCCAATTTGATTATTTGATTAAGAAGTAGTGATACTCGAGATATTCGCCTGCGTGTTTCCAGAATCATGTATGCATGCTACATCTACTTCCTTTTGTCTACTGTTTTACAAAATTAGTATACACACTATAATGGAGCCTATGCACTGTAATTGAGCCTAATAAATAGTACCATGGGGAGAAGCACACAAGACCAAATATATTGCCTTTCGTGTAAAATAGATCAGATATAAGTACATGATTCATCAGGTTCAAGATAAGGTTACCTTAAATACCATGAATTATCCCACAAAAATAAATAAATAAATAAATACCATGCATTTTCTCTACATCAATTATTACCTACTCAAGGTCATTCTCCGTACTGTTAGGCTGAGGTCAAGTAGGACTAAAATTTAAAGTTCCTTTTGCTTCATAAGGGCTGACAATTGTTGGTCCTAAAAGGAAAATGTCAGGCTATTGGTTTCGTTTGTTTGCAGAAATAAAACATTATATTTTTTTTGCTCTTATGCAAAAAGAACTTGAAAGTGCGTTATATCGACTAGAGGGGGGGGGGGGGGGTGAATAGGCGATTTTTATGAAAGTCTTCAAAACGTGAGAGTTATGAAGACAACCAGCGAAGATTATGCCTATTACTATGCAGCGGAAGTTAGATTACACTAGGCCAGCCATGGTCATGTATTCAGTAGAGTGAAAGCACAATGACAAACAGCTTCAGTGTAATAAGGATCAGGTAGGAAGAAGTTATGAAGCCAAACAGATCATACATTCACGTTGTGAAGACAAAAGATAAAGCAAGCATGCAATGGCTTCACAATGAGTAACAATAAGAAAAGGAAGTGAAGATGAAACCAGTGACTCGTTGAAGACAATGATATGTTGGACCAGTTCCAGTTGCTGTGACAACTGTACGTCTGGTTGGAGCGGCTAGGTATTTTAACCTTAGGACACACAGTCCCGGACACCCAGTCCTGAACACACAGTTCAGGACACCAAGTCCTCACCGTATTCTCCTTGAGCTAAGGTCACTTAGTCCTCGCCCAATCACTCTGGTAAGTCTTCAAGGTAGACTCCCAAACCTTCACAAACTTCGTTCAATGGCAATCCACAATGTCTCTTGGATGCTCTGAACGCGACGCCTAACCGTCTGGGGGATTCACAGTCCTCAAGTGTAATAAGTCTTCAGATCACACAGACAAGAAGACTTAAGTGATGCCCAATTTGCTCTGGCTCTGGGTGGTTAGGGCTTTTCTCCTCACTAGAAATTTTCTCTCAAAGGCTTCGAGGTGGGTTGCTCTCAAACGACAAAAGCCGTGCACTGAAATCTGAGCAGCCAACCGTTTATGGTTGTGGGGGTGGGCTATTTATAGCCACTTGGCAACCCGACCTGATTTGTCCGAAATGACCCTGGGTCACTAAGGAACTGACACGTGTCTCAACGGTCAGATTTCGAACTCTCATGGCAACTTTACTTGGGCTACAAGCAAAGCTGACTTGTCCGGCTCTGGACAAGATTCGCTCTCATTGTCTTCACTCGAAGACATAGGTTTTTGATTTAGGCATCACTTCAGTCATTCTGACTGGTTCTCCTGGACCCCACTTAACAGTACGGTGGTTCCTATGACTCAACACAAAAAGAAAAAGAACTACGAAAGATCTAAGTCTTCGAGCTCCATATGCTTTATAACGTGTCTTGTTTTGTCATAGTCTTCAAAGTGAATATCTTCATGTACCACCTATGTCTTCAATGTCTTCATACAATTTTAGGGGTCATCTTTGGTAGTAAAACCGAATCAATGAGGGACTTCTACCTGTGTTTTCCTGCAATACTCACAAACACATTAGTCCCTCAACTAGGTTTGTCGTCAATACTCCAAAACCAACTAGGGGTGGCACTAGATGCACTTACAATCTCCCCCCTTTTGGTGATTGATGACAAACTAGTTGAAGTTTCCAACGGGAAATATAATGTGTGAAATTTGTAAAGGATAGAGAATTGTCTTCATAAGTTGCAAGGGCTCCCCCTGAAGATGTGCATATAAGTTGATTTGCTTTTGGAATGCAAATGCACATGGCAGGTTGTACTTGTGGAGATCCACTTTAGCTTATGATGACAATCCACTATGCATGTGAAAGTATATGAAGATAATGACATGCATAACGGAAAATGGACGTCTGCAGAATGAGATAAGTGCGGAATTTATCGTCGCACATGCGGAATTTATCTTCGCAAACAGAGTGGCAGACGACCATCGAGTTTTAGTGTTTACAACTCAAAGAACCAAATGAAGCAAAAACAAGAGTTGTAAACACAAAGCAAAATATAACAAAACATAAGGCTGTTTAGTACGACCACTTCCATCATGTTATGGTGATCCATTCACGTTTGCATAGGATGGGACCTAAAAGCTAACATGAGGTAAATCAAGACTGATGTGGACTTTCTACTTTTGTAGTGCCTATATTTATAAATAAAATTTCTACTGTGTTTCTAACTTGACACTTCTGCTCTAATTTTTGGTTCTCAGTTAGCTATTTAATTTGTAATATCATCAATGTGGCTTTTAGTTTTGACAGTAGGACGATAGGTGTTCATCATGTTTTTTGCTTACATAATATGTTTATGTTTCTATTATTTCCTCTTCAGCGCTGGGAATTTTTATTCTACTAAATGATGCATATATGTTCAGTCTCTTATTTTCACTGTCAATGATAACATGCCATTGCTTCTATTGTGCAAAGTACTGGCATCATGGAAGCTGTGGCCATAGGTAAAAGCATGGTACTTTCCCCTTAGTATTTAATTTAGGTATAATTAACGCGTTCTAATATTTCGTGGTGTTCAGTTCATGTCGCTCCATTGCTGTGATCCTTTATATATGGTACGACAAGGAAATGATAGAAGAATTCTTGACATTGAATTGTGTACTCTATACAATTTTGCATTTGGGATTATTACTGTTAGTAGTACTAACTAATTGGTATTATAAGGTCTATCTCGACTTCTCGATATTAGTTTAGCGTGTTCAATATCATGTGTTTGTTCTTAGTAGCAATTTTTTAAGATCTTTCTTTTTAGCATATGTTGTACTTCATAGTTGAAATTTCACTCCATGGACGTGAAAACAGAAGCTGTAGTTAGCAAGACACGTGTATAAATATAACTAACTGCTGGAACTTCTACATCTAGATTTAGAAGTATTTCACATTGTACTTTATGCCAAAAGTATGAGTGGCTTCTTCCATCGATCTACCTAACCGTTGGATGAAAAGATGTGCTTTGGCAGCCCCTCAGACGCACATGTTTCTTCTCCCGGATCTTCCGCCGGTGCCCTCAAAATCGGAAAAAGGAAAAGAAAACCTTCTCGATGATGAGCTTCGATCAGTAAGGGGTACTCACCCCATTCACCATTGCAAGGAATAGAAACTGCACATGTTCCTCCTGAGACCTCTCATGTCATACGAATTATGCATCTCCACGGCACTAGACTCCCATGTTTGTTTCTACAATGCTGCCTGGGGTCATGCACTCTGCACTGATGGTCAGATTGCAGACGCAAAATCCCGCGTAAGTGCTCACACTTTAGAGTCGTCCACCCAACTGAAAGAAACATTAGATCAAAGCATAAGAGGAATTTGGCATAAAGCTGCTATAAGTTATTCCCTGTATCTACTATTATTCCTTTTAGCTACTCTGGTCCTTCCTCAGAAATTCCAATTTTGTATGAGATACTGGGTATAATGCTTTGTATAAGATTGATTCACCTATGCCTCATACAATCTGGATTTGGCCAAACCTCTCTATTAGAATTAGTTATTTTTCTGTTTAGTTAATAGGAATTCTTGGTTAACAAGTTTTTAGATAGCAATTCCGAACAATGTGGATGTCAGATTTTGATTCATTGTTATGGCTGTAGGTTTGAAGGATTCAAACAATTCAGAAAGAGTTGCTTCATTAGTAACTCCCTGACCTTCAATTCATAGCCCGGGACGATATGTACTCATGTAATTATCTCTAATACCCTGTCCTAAACGTTGATGTTACATGCAAACTTCATAAAAGATATTCTGTGAGTGCATAGCATACTGAAATAAATTTGGATGGACTAACTTCAGTTCTTCCATGGAGTTGTTTTACTACAAATCTTCAGTATAGAACTGTACAGCAAAGACAATACATAACACTATGTAGTTCTAAATTCAATATTCCTGAAACATGTACAGTTCACATCATGGTTCGAATCGATTAATGGCATTTGTACAAGTTTAGTTGTAGCATGTCGATACTCACATGGTGGCAGCGTGCTGGGTCGAGCCAGCAGCATGAGCGACCAAGACGGCGCACATAGACACAAACGCTAGATTGATATTTTGGGCTGTTTATGCGGTGGCAGTTCTGTCCATGCTTCACATGGTTGCATCTAACAGGTTTTGACCTTCTCGCCAAAGCTGCAGCTAGCCTTCACGTTGCATTGGTGTGAATGTATGCCTCCTTTCAACGCATTGTGTAAGAAATTGCAGTAGTGATTTGCTTTTTTGGGGGGGGGGGGGGGGAATTAGTACATGTTCACTGATTCATCTTTGACCTCAGGCAAACGAAAATGTCAAATCTTTTCAAGACTGTAGGAAATAGTTTCAGAGTAACAATGGGCATATTAAATATATGCCAATTTGATTATTTGATTAAGAAGTAGTGATACTCGAGATATTCGCCTGCGTGTTTCCAGAATCATGTATGCATGCTACATCTACTTCCTTTTGTCTACTGTTTTACAAAATTAGTATACACACTATAATGGAGCCTATGCACTGTAATTGAGCCTAATAAATAGTACCATGGGGAGAAGCACACAAGACCTAATATATTGCCTTTCGTGTAAAATAGATCAGATATAAGTACATGATTCATCAGGTTCAAGATAAGGTTACCTTAAATACCATGAATTATCCCACAAAAATAAATAAATAAATAAATACATGCATTTTCTCTACATCAATTATTACCTACTCAAGGTCATTCTCCGTACTGTTAGGCTGAGGTCAAGTAGGACTAAAATTTAAAGTTCCTTTTGCTTCATAAGGGCTAACAATTGTTGGTCCTAAAAGGAAAATGTCAGGCTATTGGTTTCGTTTGTTTGCAGAAATAAAACATTATATTTTTTTTGCTCTTATGCAAAAAGAACTTGAAAGTGCGTTATTTCGACTAGAGGGGGGGGGGGGGTGAATAGGCGATTTTTATGAAAGTCTTCAAAACGTGAGAGTTATGAAGACAACCAGCGAAGATTATGCCTATTACTATGCAGCGGAAGTTAGATTACACTAGGCCAGCCATGGTCATGTATTCAGTAGAGTGAAAGCACAATGACAAACAGCTTCAGTGTAATAAGGATCAGGTAGGAAGAAGTTATGAAGCCAAACAGATCATACATTCACGTTGTGAAGACAAAAGATAAAGCAAGCATGCAATGGCTTCACAATGAGTAACAGTAAGAAAAGGAAGTGAAGATGAAACCAGTGACTCGTTGAAGACAATGATATGTTAGACCAGTTCCAGTTGCTGTGACAACTGTACGTCTGGTTGGAGCGGCTAGGTATTTTAACCTTAGGACACACAGTCCCGGACACCCAGTCCTGAACACACAGTTCAGGACACCAAGTCCTCACCGTATTCTCCTTGAGCTAAGGTCACTTAGTCCTCGCCCAATCACTCTGGTAAGTCTTCAAGGTAGACTCCCAAACCTTCACAAACTTCGTTCAATGGCAATCCACAATGTCTCTTGGATGCTCTGAACGCGACGCCTAACCGTCTGGGGGATTCACAGTCCTCAAGTGTAATAAGTCTTCAGATCACACAGACAAGAAGACTTAAGTGATGCCCAATTTGCTCTGGCTCTGGGTGGTTAGGGCTTTTCTCCTCACTAGAAATTTTCTCTCAAAGGCTTCGAGGTGGGTTGCTCTCAAACGACAAAAGCCGTGCACTGAAATCTGAGCAGCCAACCGTTTATGGTTGTGGGGGTGGGCTATTTATAGCCACTTGGCAACCCGACCTGATTTGTCCGAAATGACCCTAGGTCACTAAGGAACTGACACGTGTCTCAACGGTCAGATTTCGAACTCTCATGGCAACTTTACTTGGGCTACAAGCAAAGCTGACTTGTCCGGCTCTGGACAAGATTTGCTCTCATTGTCTTCACTCGAAGACATAGGTTTTTGATTTAGGCATCACTTCAGTCATTCTGACTGGTTCTCCTGGACCCCACTTAATAGTACGGTGGTTCCTATGACTCAACACAAAAAGAAAAAGAACTGCGAAAGATCTAAGTCTTCGAGCTCCATATGCTTTATAACGTGTCTTGTTTTGTCATAGTCTTCAAAGTGAATATCTTCATGTACCACCTATGTCTTCAATGTCTTCATACAATTTTAGGGGTCATCTCTGGTAGTAAAACCGAATCAATGAGGGACTTCTACCTGTGTTTTCCTGCAATACTCACAAACACATTAGTCCCTCAACTAGGTTTGTCGTCAATACTCCAAAACCAACTAGGGGTGGCACTAGATGCACTTACAATCTCCCCCTTTTTGGTGATTGATGACAAACTAGTTGAAGTTTTCAACGGGAAATATAATGTGTGAAATTTGTAAAGGATAGAGAATTGTCTTCATAAGTTGCAAGGGCTCCCCCTGAAGATGTGCATATAAGTTGATTTGCTTTTGGAATGCAAATGCACATGGCAGGTTGTACTTGTGGAGATCCACTTTAGCTTATGATGAAAATCCACTATGCATGTGAAAGTATATGAAGATAATGACATGCATAATGGAAAATGGACGTCTGCAGAATGAGATAAGTGCGGAATTTATCGTCGCACATGCGGAATTTATCTTCGCAAACAGAGTGGCAGACGACCATCGAGTTTTAGTGTTTACAACTCAAAGAACCAAATGAAGCAAAAACAAGAGTTGTAAACACGAAGTAAAATATAACAAAACATAAGGCACCCGCCCATATTGACCCGCTTGAAGACTATAAACAGCATATGCTTCTCCCCCTTTTGTCAGTAATGACCAAAAAGGTTCGAAGACACAGAGTGTCTACTCGTTTCCAGGAGCAGCAGGGTCGTTGGAGGTGTTTGGCGGTGCAGAGGAGCTTGGAGGTGCTGAAGCAGGTGGCGGTGATGTAGCATCATCGTCTTCATCAATGATTCTTGCAGTGACTGTGACAGCAGATGAAGAAAACTCAGAGTCTTCAAGTGATGGTGTGTTGCGCATCACAACCCTTCTGGGAGGTGTGGTGTCAAACTTGAAGTGCTCTGTGAAGCCATCCTCTTCAAGTTCAGCTTCAGTGCATATCATTGAGAGCCCTTTCCATGTACGACGACATGTTTCATGTGTAACGAAAGCATTCTTGGTGGCTAGGTTTCGAAGACGATTGACATCCACCAAGAGGCTCTTCATCTGACACTTTAGCCAGTCGTGATGCCTATCTTGCTTTTGGTGAAGGGCCACAAGAAGCTCTCGATCATTGAGGACACGAGCATGCTTCTTGGGTCTTGGAGCATTTGTGCTGTCTGTGGCTTCAGTAGATGCTGGTGCACGTGTAGTGCCAGCCAACGGATATACCCTGGATATGGCTTCAACACCTTCAACATTCTGCGTGAAGCTCTGGTGTTCTGCATTCTGAAGACTTATCAGTTGCTTGGCAGGCTTAGGATATATTGCTTCAGCAGAGGTATCCACATCTGGCAAGAAGATCCGATGGTTTCAGGCAGAGGGCTGATACGAGATCGCAGAGAGCAGTTTGATCAGCCTCATCACCCAAGGAGCATAGAACTTCAAACCAAATAATTCTGAGCCTGACGCCGCAAGTTGGCGTATGAAGAGATCCTGTGCGTTGAAGCACTTGCCATGCAGGATATAGAATATGAGAGTCTTCATTGCACCCTCAATCTTGGCATGTGGTGAGTGTCCCTTAATGGGCCAGAGAGTCCGCCGGATGATGTGATATATGGTCCTGGGCAGATACTCAAAGTCTTCAACGAAGAACTCAGTTGGATAGGATGCATCCTGAGGCAATGGCTTCATCATTGAGAGCATCTGACTCATATTTGGTTCAGGCCTCTGGAATATGCTCTCAATAGCTTCAGAATGTAGTTGACAGCCTTCCTCGAAGAATTCGTCAGGAGTGGGCAGGCCGGTGAGCTCAATGATATCAAATGCATTGGCTTCATGATGGACATTGCCGGTCATCCACTCCAGGACCCAAGTCTTCGGATCTCTGTTGTATCCTTTTATATGGAGGGTGGCATAGAACTGAAGCAGAAGCTCTTCATTCCAGTGCTCTTCATCAGTCACAAACGGCAGCAGACCCACTTGCTTGAAGCAATCCAAGGCTTCCTCAAGACATGGCAGACCAGCAATGGCTTCAACCTCAAGGCGCTTGTGCGGGAAGATGCGACCTTGGTTGTATAGGATGCTTGAGTAGTAGCTGCGCTGAGGATAGCTCCAGAACCTATCTGATACAATCCTTTCCCTAGAATAGGGGTTCTTGGAGCTATTGAAAAATGTATTGTCTGCCTTGAAGCTATTTATGTCGAAGGAGCCAGGTGCTGATGCAGGACCTGGGAACCTTGGAGCCTTGGGACTGGCTTCTGGACATGAGGCCTGTGCTCAATATGATAATCGAATTGAGGACCTGCAGCAGACTCAGGAACAGAAGTGTCTGGCTCAGTAGCTTCGCTGTCTGCTGAAGCATTTGGTGGGGCGGGCTCCACATTGGCTTCAATGTTTGTGGTGGCAGCCTCAACATTTTCTTCTTCTTCTTCTGCTTGTGTAGTTGGAGGGACAACCTCATGCACGTTCTCCTGGAGAACTGCATCTTGATGGAGCGGGGGAGTGGGTTCTGGTGGTGCTTCTTCATTGTCTTCGGCTGATGCAGCTGGGATTTCTTTAGTATGGACTTGAGGCCGTGGACCTTTGCGAAGCCTACGGAACGCAGATGATGCTTGTGGGGTCGGAGTGGGCTGGGCCTCAAAGTCTTCTTCCTCCTGTGGGCGATCCGCCCATGACTCATCTTGTGCCATTGGCGTCAGAGGACGACCAATACTGATGAGTTCGCTTGTTTCAAGCTGAGGAAGGGCTGCATCATCTTGTACATTGTCTTGGTGACCAATGTCTTCAGCAGCTGTGGGGTCGGCTGCTAGAATATCTTCAGCTTCAAGAGCCTCTGTGGGAGCAGGCTCATGAACTGTCAGTCGTCTTTTTACATTGGGGTGAATGACAGAGAGGGGTTCAACCATCAAGGGCTCTGTGGGAGCAGCCCAAGCTTTCTTGATCTTGCGCTTCTTCTTGGTTGGGTCAGAAGGAGAGGCTGCAGAGTGTTTCCTCTTTCTAGCTTCAGCCTCTGCATTCCGTGTCTTCTTGAGCTCAGAAGCGGTTGACCGGCTCTTTGGCTTCGAGCCAGTCGTGGCGGTGGGGAAGACAATCGGAACAGCTTCTTGCCTTGGTGCCTCTGGTTCATTCACATCAGGCTGCTTCTTCTTCTTCGCGGCCATCTTGGGGTCGATGCCAGGACGCCCAAGTGCCTTGCGCTTCTCGGCCTCATTGTAGGCCTGCACACATCGTTCTGCCAGAGACTTCATCCGCTCACGTAGCCCTGAGCTTCAGCACGCTTCTTCAGAAAATTTTCCTTGAGCTCATGCAGCATGGTTTTGAAGCTCTTCACTTCCTGCACGCTGAGCCTGGCCATGTGCTTCTTGAACTGAGCCTTTTCATGATCAATTTTCTGCTTCAGCTCAACAATGCGCTGAGCAATGGCCAATTCTGAAGCAATTGCGCCTTGGAAGGCGACGCTGAGGCCAACAGGCAGCTGCAGATCTTCGAAGCTGATGTCTGGTGAGGCAAACCATTCATCGATGAAGTTGTGGATGATGGCGACATCAAAGAGAGGCAAATTGTTGAAGATTTCAACTTCTTCTTTGCTTTTGATAAGCTGCTCTAGAGCGTCATCTCCCAGATCTTCATCGCTTGATAGATCAATGGCTTCGCTGCGTAGAATGGCAGCAGCAGTGAGCTCTTTGCTGGTATGTTGCTGGGGCTCCTTTTCCTTTTGGGGCTTGGAGATGCGGGAGACGTCTTCAGACTGCACACTGACTTCAGGAGGTGCAGTTTTCAATGGCTTCGCCCTTGAGATCTTTGACAAAGGGGCCGGCTTTGAAGCTTTTGTCTTCTTTGACTGCTTTGGATTCGGCACAGCAGGGGCTTCATCAGACTCAGAGTCAGCTGGAGGGTCATTCACGGCAGTCCCTTGGACTAAGATGTGGGTGATCAGGCCCTCAAGATTGGCAAACGGACCGATGACATTGGGTTCCGCGTCGCGTGTGCCATCTGCCCTTGGTGCGGAGGGACCAGGGTTGAAGTCTAACCCAAATTTCTTCTTATTCAGCTTCGCTGATTGTTGGGCAAACTGAAAGTTGCGTTTGAAGAGATTGTCGTCACGACACCAGAGGAGTGACGATGGATGCGCATCATCAGGCTATGGTCCTCGGACCATGCATGGGTAGAAGCCTTGAGCAATGGCTTCACCTCTGGTCTTGGGTATGAGATTCTTGTAAAGTATGTCCCCCCATGGCTTCTTTATGGCACATTTCTCAGCATACTCCTGAGTGACGAAGCGGTATTTGGACCACTGTTCTGCCCAATAGCGTCGAATCCATTGGATTCGGGTCTTGCGCTGCCCATAGCTCTCTTCTGGATCTGTTTTGTACATTTCTACCAAGTCTTCAGGCAGATCTTTGGAAGTTCCCTCACGTCTCTGTCTGCCCCCCTTCCTTGCTGCTGCTTCTGAAGCCATAAACTTTAACTTGAAAGGCTTCAAAACTTTCAAAGGCTTCAAAGGCTTTCTTTTTCTGGACCAACAGGAACTGGCTTCAGGAGAGTTTATGTGATGCTGTAGGAATTCTGCAAATGAATGCAGACTATGAGAACCGAAGGATTCTCCCACGGACATGTACCTGTGACAGCATTAAGGTGCGAGGGAAGGGGAAGAGGTCATGTGCATTCTCAGAAGGTTTTGAAGATTAATCAGTTTAGAAGACATTGACCTCATCGTGCGAAGACATTCACTCATAGATAAGAAGTTGGTTCCAGATTTAAAAAGATCAGAAAGTGACAGAACCATAAGATCAGAAGGGGCTGTAAAAAGAAGTTTTATTTACCACACTTAGAACTGCTGGACGGAAGTGGGAGTTGATGCCGAGCAGTTCAGTCCTCCGTGCCCTAACTTGGCGACGGAAAACACCTACGGCGACGGCGGAGAGGATGATGTCCGCGGTCGGCGTGAGGACGGCATTGGATAGGTTGCAGCAGCGAAGCGCTTCGTCTCCGGCGTTGTCGAGTGCTAGCGGTGGCGCCAGGGTTCGTGCGAGGGTGGAAGGAGATAATGACCGTGGTAAGTGTGAATTTATAGGCTCAGGGGCGGCACTGTGCTATTACACAGGTGCCCCTGGCGGTTCGCATCTGAGGAACGCGTGGCCAGTTTGCGGGGGTTTGTTCCACGTCCCACGCAGGCCTGAATTGTCGGGTGGTCGTTCCTGCTTCTCCGGATTTTATGTGGAGGAATGAGCATTGAAAATGGACTTTATGGTTGTCTCTGTATCTTCTGCTGACAAGGACGCAGTGAAGACATTCGACAGTTTCAATAGAATGCATATGACTTGGAGAGATAGAGTTTAAGATAGAAAGCATAGAGAGATTAGGGCCCGATCACATTCACTTAGTTCAAAAGATTCAACCAAGAAGACATAGCTATAAGTGATGCTGTAGAGGACAGAACACTAGTATATATATCTATATAATCAACACAGTGAAGATAATCATGAAGACATGTTGAGTTCGAAGCCAAACCAAATGTGAAGATATTGCAAGGTAACGCCATGAGTGAAACACTTCAAAATGGAACGTTTGGTGGTGGCGTTACCCAACGTATAGGAAGTACTAGACCCAGACACGGCGCACAGTTATCGTGGCGCTCCGAAGTCAAATTCCACATTAATGCATTCACACTTAGAATGTATGTCTTCATTGATTGAAGATATACTTTACTTTGTGTGTTGCACATCTAAGTCATCAATATGCATAAGTGTTAGGATGTGTGCCTGATCACAGGACATTTGAGGATTCCAAGATATTTAGCTCACACCGTAACTTGCAAAATCTCTTCTCATCCAAGGGCTTGGTGAAGATATCTGCCAATTGTTCTTCAGTGTTGACGTGTATGATATCAATGTCTTCCTTCACAACATGATCTCTAAGAAAGTGATGACGAATTTCAATGTGCTTTGTCTTCGAGTGCTGAACTGGGTTGTTGGCAATCTTGATGGCGCTTTCGTTATCGCAGTAAAGTGGCACTTGCTTCAGATGAATGCCATAGTCCTTGAGTGTTTGCTTCATCCACAGAAGCTGAGCGCAGCAAGATCCAGCAGCAATGTATTCAGATTCAGCAGTGGAGAGATACACAGTTCTGCTTCTTTGAAGACCAACATACAAGTGATCATCCCAGAAAGTGACATGTGCCTGATGTGGACTTGCGATCAACTTTGTCACCAGCATAATCAGCATCCGAAAATCCAACCAAATCAAACTCTGAGCCCTTTGGATACCATAATCCTAGAGTTGGGGTGTGAGCCAAATATCGAAGAATTCACTTCACAGCTAAGTGATGCGACTCCTTTGGTGCCGCTTGAAATCGAGCACACATGCAAACACTAAGCATAATATTTGGCCTAGATGCACATAAATAAAGGAAAGAACCAATCATGGAGCGGTATACCTTTTGATCAAACTCTTTACCATTGTCGTCAGGACCTAGATGATGTTTGGCTGGCATTGGTGTTGTGAAGCCTTTGCAGTCTTGCATATCGAACTTCTTCATGCAATCTTTGAGATACTTCTCTTGAGATATGAAGATGCCATTGCGTTGTTGTCGAATTTGAAGACCAAGGAAGAACTTCATCTCCCCCATCATGGACATCTGATATTGCTCTTGCATCATATATCCAAACTCTTCACTGTATTTCTGATTGGTGCAGCCGAAGATAATGTCATCCACATATATTTGGCACACAAACAGTTCACCATCATATGTCTTCGTGAAAAGAGTGGGATCTAGGGAACCAGGTATGAAGCCTTTGCTCTTCAGGAAGTATTTGAGTGTGTCATACCAGGCCCTGGGAGCTTGTTTGAGGCCGTACAGTGCCTTGTTGAGCTTGTATACCATGTCAGGATGTTTTGGATTTTCAAAGCCAGGCGGTTGTGCAACATACACTTCTTCTTCAATCTTGCCATTGAGAAAGGCACTTTTCACATCCATTTGATATAGAAGTATATTATGATGATTTGCATAGGCCAGCATAATGCGTATGGCTTCAAGCCTAGCCACAGGAGCAAATGTTTCATCGAAGTCAATGCCCTCCACTTGAGTATATCGTTGAGCAACGAGACGAGCTTTGTTTCTGACAACTTGACCATGCTCATCTTGTTTGTTGCGGTATATCCATTTGGTGCCTATTATGTTGTGCTTCCGTGGATCAGGACGCTTAACCAGTTCCCATACATTATTCAGCTCAAACTGTTGAAGCTCTTCTTGCATAGCTTGAATCCATTCAGGTTCCATGAAGGCTTCTTCAACTTTCTTGGGTTCTGATATTGATACGAATGCGAAGTGCCCACAGAAATTTGCCAGTTGAGTTGCCCTTGAACGAGTGAGTGGACCAGGTGCATTGATGCTGTCAATTATTCTGTAATTTGCACTTCATTGGCAACACGAGGGTGTACAGGGCGAAGACTTTGCTTTTGCTGATCTGTGTTGGCGTTGGGAGGAATGTCTTCAGGCCGAGCATTGTCTTCATGTTGATCAGGTGCTGAGATGATAAGTTCTTCTTCAGGATGAGCTTCAGAAGGTATAATCTCTCCAGTTCCCATAAGCTTGATTGATTCATCAGCTGGAACTTCATCTAGCACATTTGGCAGTTGCTCTCTTTGTGAACCATTTGTCTCATCGAACCGCACATCCACTGTTTCAACCACTTTGTAATGAAAGAGATTGAAGACTCTGTAGGAGTGCGAATCCTTTCCATATCCAAGCATAAACCCTCATGTGCTTTTGGTGCAAACTTTGAGGTGTGGTGTGGGTCCTTGATCCAGCACCTTGCCCCAAATACTCTGAAGTAACTGACATTTGGCTTCTTGCCAGTTAGGAGTTCATAAGATGTCTTGTTCAGAAGCTTGTGAAGATAAACACGATTGATTGTATGGCATGCAGTGTCAATGGCTTCAGTCCAGAATTTTCTTGGAGTCTTGTATTCATCTAGCATAGTTCTGGCCATCTCAATGAGTGTTCTGTTCTTGCGTTCGACGACGCCATTCTGCTGTGGCGTGTACGGAGCTGAGAATTCATGTGTGATGCCCAAGGTATCAAGATATGTATCAAGGCCAGTGTTCTTGAATTCAGTGCCATTGTCACTTCTGATGTGCTTTATCTTGGCGCCAAAATTGTTCATAGCTCGATTGGCGAAGCGTCTGAAGACATCCTGCACTTCAGTCTTGTAAAGGATTATGTGCACCCAAGTATATCTAGAGTAATCATCAACAATCATGAAGCCATAGAGGCAAGCAGTAGCAGCAAAGGTTGAGTAGTGAGTGGGACCGAAGTGATCCATGTGGAGCAGTTCGAAGGGTTGTGTAGTAGTCATGATTGTCTTCGAAGGATGTTTTGCCCTTGTCATCTTCCCTGCTTCACAGGCACCGCATAAGTGATCTTTCTTGAACTTGACGCCCTCGATGCCTATGACATGCTTCTTCTTCGCAAGAGTGTGGAGGTTCCTCATGCCAGCATGCCCAAGCCTTCGATGCCAAAGCCAGCATTCTGAAGCTTTTGCAAGAAGACATACTGCAAGTTGTGGCCCTGCTGAGAAATCTACCACGTACAGATCATCTTTTCGATACCCTTCAAACACTAGAGACTTGTCAGATTCCATTAGTACTAGGCAACGATATTTTCCAAACATTACGATCATGTTCAAATCGCAAAGCATTGAGACAGACATTAAGTTGAAGCCAAGGGATTCAACAAGCATGACTTTATCCATGTGTTGATCCTTTGAGATTGCAACTCTACCTAGACCCAATACCTTACTTTTACCAGTGTCAGCAAATGTGATGTGGCTCTTGTCGGATGGACGTAAGGTTGAGTCCATAAGAAGGCTTCTTTTGCCAGTCATGTGATTTGTACACCCACTGTCAATAATCCATTCTGAAGACTTTGAAGTCGCTGGTGTCGTACCCTACAGTGCAGTTAGGGGGATAGGCTTCACGAAGAGAATTGTGAAGCAAAAACATTTGACGAACCAGTGGGTTATGAAAACTTAGATCCAGATTAGGACTAATAGGGAGAGTAGCATGCGATTCAGGAACGAAGTACATAATGATGCCATTTGGGCATTTTATCTTGCGCCCTACAAGATTTTTAAGGTCCCCAGCAATAGCGTCAGAAGATTTTGTTTTTCTGCTGGAGACCTTTCCCTGCAAAAGAGAGTTAAGCTTTCTTAACCACCCACATCTTCAAGGGTGGCTTAGAAGCAATAAGTCTAAGTGCAGCATCTGAGAATTTTGGCTTTGAAGCCTTAGCAAACAGTCTAGCAGGTGGACAATAATACTCATAGGAATAAGCAGAATAATTTTTGGTCATATGAACATGACGGTTCGATGAACCGCTCTCATATTCATATGCCTGAGTATGGTTTCCCTGCAAAACATTTGCGTTAGTGTGACTCAGGTGAGTCCTCTGTTTGTATGAAGCCATTGGACCGTATGAAGCCTTTGGTCTGAGGTTTGTCTTCTTCAAGTGAGGTGTCATGAAGACATTCACAGGAAGATTTTCCAGACACTTTTTCGGAACCCAGATCTTCTTCATAGGCGGTCCATTCCTGCAGTTAGTACCAATGTACCTGGCAAACACTTCACCATTCTGATTCTTAAACAGTTTATAGTTTGCATCAAAGGATTCATCAATGATAATGGGGTTAGCACAAGTGAAGCCAGATAAATTGGATGGATCTACTGAAAGTTCCTTTGCAGCAACCCATGTGGTTTTGGGGTACTGCTCAGGTTTCCAGTAAGAGCCATCTGCATTTATTTTCCTCACGAACCCAACACCCTCTTTCCTAGGGTTTCGGTTCAGAATCTGCTTCTTGAGGACATCACATAATGTCTGATGTCCTTTAAGACTTTTGTACATCCCTGTTTCAAGCAATGTCTTCAACCTAGCATTCTCATCAGCAATAGCAGTGGTATCCTCAGCAGAGGGGTTAGTTACCACATCAACAGTTGAAGATATTGCAACAGCAGTAGCAGTGGAACATTCAGCAACAGAAGTAGCATTATCACGCTCAATGCATTTAAGACATGGTGGTTCAAATCCTTCCTGAGCGGAACTGATCTGTTCGGAGCGAAGTGACTCATTTTCCTTTTGAAGATCTTCATGAGCCGCTCTCAATTTCTCAAGCTCTTGCTTCCTTTGAAAATAATCATAGGAAAGCTTTTCATGAGTTGTTGAGAGAGTATCAAGACGATCTTCAAGTTCCTGATACTTAACGTGAAGATTTTTTATGTCTTCAATTAAGGATTCAGATCGAGTCATTTCAGCACCCAACAGATCATCGCTTCTGTCTAACAGTTTTTGAATATGTTCCATAGCTTTTTGTTGTTCAGTTGCAATTTTAACAAGTGTTTTGTAGCTGGGTTTTGAATCACAGTCAGAGTCATCGTCACTAGATGTTTGATAGCGAGTAGTGCGTGTGTTTACCTTGGCACCGCGTGCCATGAAGCAGTAGGTAGGAGTGGAGTCGTTCTTGTCATTTGCATTGGTGTCGGTGATGCAGTCATTGTCTTCAGTGTTGAAGATGGACTTGGCGACATATGCTGTAGCCAGACTCGCAATGCTAGAATCAGACTCCTCCTCAGATTCCACCTCCGCCTCCTCAGAAGCGGACTCCTCCTCTGAATCCATTTCCTTGCCAACAAATGCACGTGCCTCGCCAGATGAGCTCTTATTGTGTGATGAAGACTTTGAGGAAGACTTGGAAGAAGACTTTGAGTATTTCTTCTTCTTTTTGTCGTCAGAATCATATTCCTTGCTCTTCTTCTTCCTTCTGTTCTCATTGTCCCAGTGTGGACACTCAGAGATGAAGTGTCCAGTTTTCTTGCACTTGTGACATGTTTTCTTCTTGTAGTCATGAGCAGAAGCTTCATCATTCCTTGAGCTTGATCGTGAAGATTTTCTGAAGCCTTTCTTCTTGGTGAATTTTTGGAACTTCTTCACTAGCATTGCAAGTTCTCTTCCAATGTCTTCAGGATCATCAGAACTGCTGTCAGATTCTTCTTCAGATGAGGAAACAGCTTTTGCCTTCAAGGCACGAGTTCGCCCATAGTTTGGACCGTAGATATCTCTTTTCTCAGAAAGCTGAAACTCATGTGTGTTGAGCCTCTCAAGTATGTCAGACGGATCGAGTGTCTTGAAATCAGGACGTTCTTGAATCATCAGGGCTAGGATGTCAAACGAACTATCAAGTGATCTCAGCAGCGTCTTGACGATTTCATGTTTGGTGATCTCAGTGGCGCCGAGGGCTTGAAGCTCATTTGTGATGTCAGTGAGCCGGTCAAATGTGTGCTGGACATTCTCATTGTCATTTCGCTTGAAGCGGTTGAAGAGGTTGCGAAGAACACTGATTCTTTGATCTCTCTGGGTTGAGACGCCTTCATTGACCTTGGAGAGCCAGTCCCAGACCAGCTTGGATGTCTTCAAGGCACTCACACGGCCATACTGTCCTTTTGTCAGATGACCACAGATGATATTTTTGGCAGTAGAGTCCAGTTGAGTGAACTTCTTGACATCAGCAGCAGTGACACCTTCTCCAGCCTTGGGAACACCGTTCTCGACGACATACCATAGGTCGACGTCAATGGCTTCAAGATGCATGCGCATCTTATTCTTCCAGTAGGGATATTCAGTTCCATCGAAGACGGGGCAAGCAGCGGAGACTTTGATTATCCCTGCAGTCGACATAGCTAAAACTCCAGGTGGTTAAACCGAATCACACAGAACAAGGGAGCACCTTGCTCTGATACCAATTGAAAGTGCGTTATATCGACTAGAGGGGGGGGGGGTGAATAGGCGATTTTTATGGAAGTCTTCAAAACGTGAGAGTTATGAAGACAACTAGCGAAGATTATGCCTATTACTATGCAGCGGAAGTTAGATTACACTAGGCCAGCCATGGTCATGTATTCAGTAGAGTGAAAGCACAATGACAAACAGCTTCAGTGTAATAAGGATCAGGTAGGAAGAAGTTATGAAGCCAAACAGATCATACATTCACGTTGTGAAGACAAAAGATAAAGGAAGCATGCAATGGCTTCACAATGAGTAACAGTAAGAAAAGGAAGTGAAGATGAAACCAGTGACTCGTTGAAGACAATGATATGTTGGACCAGTTCTAGTTGCTGTGACAACTGTACGTCTGGTTGGAGCGGCTAGGTATTTAAACCTTAGGACACACAGTCCCGGACACCCAGTCCTGAACACACAGTTCAGGACACCAAGTTCTCACCGTATTCTCCTTGAGCTAAGGTCACTTAGTCCTCGCCCAATCACTCTGGTAAGTCTTCAAGGTAGACTCCCAAACCTTCACAAACTTCGTTCAATGGCAATCCACAATGTCTCTTGTATGCTCTGAACGCGACGCCTAACCGTCTGGGGGATTCACAGTCCTCAAGTGTAATAAGTCTTCAGATCACACAGACAAGAAGACTTAAGTGATGCCCAATTTGCTCTGGCTCTGGGTGGTTAGGGCTTTTCTCCTCACTAGGAATTTTCTCTCAAAGGCTTCGAGGTGGGTTGCTCTCAAACGACAAAAGCCGTGCACTGAAATCTGAGCAGCCAACCGTTTATGGTTGTGGGGGTGGGCTATTTATAGCCACTTGGCAACCCGACCTGATTTGTCCGAAATGACCCTGGGTCACTAAGGAACTGACACGTGTCTCAACGGTCAGATTTCGAACTCTCATGGCAACTTTACTTGGGCTACAAGCAAAGCTGACTTGTCCGGCTCTGGACAAGATTCGCTCTCATTGTCTTCACTCGAAGACATAGGTTTTTTATTTAGGCATCACTTCAGTCATTCTGACTGGTTCTCCTGGACCCCACTTAACAGTACGGTGGTTCCTATGACTCAACACAAAAAGAAAAAGAACTACGAAAGATCTAAGTCTTCGAGCTCCATATGCTTCATAACATGTCTTGTTTTGTCATAGTCTTCAAAGTGAATATCTTCATGTACCACCTATGTCTTCAATGTCTTCATACAATTTTAGGGGTCATCTCTGGTAGTAAAACCGAATCAATGAGGGACTTCTACCTGTGTTTTCCTGCAATACTCACAAACACATTAGTCCCTCAACTAGGTTTGTCGTCAATACTCCAAAACCAACTAGGGGTGGCACTAGATGCACTTACAGAACTGTTAATTTGGAAGAATATTGAATTTGGATGCACATCAACAATTCTTTAGATTAAACCTCTTATGTTTTTTTAAATACAATAATTCTAAGTACATTCATATCTCCTCCAAATTAAAGAGCCAGAATATTTACTTCTATGAGGTACAATTGGATTCGACTTTTGTAGTTTAACACAAACTCACTGTCCAGCTATGAAACTTGAATCTTCAAACATATTGTATGAGCCAAACTTTAAGGTATTATTCAAAATTAAGCGATAACTTCCCTTAGATGTTGTCCTTTCCTTTGTGATTGTATCCTTCTTAATTTAATTAGGTTCATGCGTATGAGCCAAACTTTGAAACTTTCAGTATATACAAATGTAATATAAAGTTATGTCATACCACACAATTATAATGATTGTGTGATAGTGTGCATGCCAATGATTAGGTTGTAGTAATGCTTCGCTTGGACCAAACATTAATAACATCCTTTTCTGTCTTATCATGTCATTTGTATAGAGATTGTCAATACGGGTAAATATATAAATATTTTCCTCATTCTATTTCAGTATATACAAATGTGGAAAATCACTAGCCCGTGTTGATGCACGGGTTGACGACTAGTATTATTAATTAGTATTCACAAAAACCATCTTGACAACACCGTCGTTACTACTATTCCCTTGATAAAGACGTGCCGAATGTCCGGGCCTAATACCAAACAGACATCGCACCAAAGCATAACATCTAAAGCCTGGATTGGGTCCCACACCGGTCTGGCACACTCCCAGCTGTGAGCACCGCATGCCGCAAGGGCTCCATCTTCCCTCGGTCCATCCTCAGAGCAGAACTAATGCACCAACCTTGCCAGGCCTCTCTGCCATCAACGCCACCATGACGCCAGACAACTCCCTCCACCTGCGCGAGTCCATCTTCGCGCATCAGACACCGAGTCCCCACAGTGCCACGCCACCGAGAACCACCACCATCAATGTGGAAGATGGAGCACCGCTTCACCAAAGATGTCGTCCTCTGGTCCCTTGAGCCCGTGTGCACCTCCAAGAAACGACGCCAGAGAGACGTCGTCACCCGATCTACTAATCTAGGGTTTCCCCTGGAGGTAGCAGAGAGCGGCCTTGAACTTCTCCACGGCGATGCCTTCAGGAAGGGAACGACACAGACCGCGTCGCCATCGCCGGCCTTGACAATAGCCAATAGCAGGTTTTCACCCAGATCTGATCAAAGACCTCCATCTCTCGTGCACGGGCCGCCGCTATCCCTGCCGGGATCTCAACGAAGACTCCAAGGAGTGGATCGGCGCCGCAGCGTCGTCATCGTTGTAGCCGCTGTCGCCGGCCAAGGGTTTCCCTCGATCCCAAGAGCCCCACCATCCAATCACCGCCCACCACCCGGATCCGGCGAGTAAGGCCACACCGAAGCCCAGATCGAGCGGGATAAGGTGATGGAGGTGAAGCTGGCACAGGTCGATCCAGATCTGGCGGCCGGCTGGCGGAAATCACAGCTGCCATGAGCTCCCACCACCGGGTCCTCGCCGCCCACGCACCCGCAGCCACCCTCCGTCGCAGGGAAGGCGCCGTCCACCTTGACGAGGGCCGCCACCCCGGCACACGAAGCTCTTCGTGCAAGGCAGCAGCAGCCAGCCCTGCCGCCACCTTGCTTGACGCCGCGCGGGCTTGCCGCCGACTATCTCTGGTGGCGGCAAGATCTGGAGGGAGGGGGAAGGGGACCGGCGGCGCTCTAGGACCTGAGTCGCCCCAATAACCATGACTTAAGGCTCTGATAGATTCACGCCCTTTTTTCAGCACGTGGCATCCCATCAGTGTTTGTGTTTTTTTGCTTATCCTCATTCCCACCCTCGCGAACGGTGGCCACGGTGCTCATCCACTCACAACGCTTAAGAATGCGGTCAATCCTAAGACGTCTCTCTCGACATAACATGAGCGATTGACTTTTTTCTGTGAGGTTTTGACAAGGTGTGTGTGTGTGTGTGTGCGCGTGTGTGGGGTTATAGGTGGTTTCTTTTGTCTCCAACCAGGTTTTCCTTAGGTGTTTATTCTCAATCCGGATTGGCACCAGTATAAAAGAAAGAGAGATCATACACTATTGATCAAGGTTTCATACTAGACAATATTTCAAAAATACATAACAGATAAAATAACATCATATTCAGATTCTACATATTTTTCTAATCAAAATCCATATATGATATGTTAAATTTGAAGTTACAGTTTAAAAAATATGAATATTTTTAAACATGAGAAAATCCGACTTAAAACTGGACTGCATGTTGACTAACAGAAACATAAGGGCATTTTTTGCAAAAACGAAAATATGACTTAATACTTGACTGCGGATTGATTAGCAGAAACAAGAGGGGTTTTTCTATGAAAGCGAAAATCCACCTAAAACCTGGATTGCCAGTTGATTCTCAAAAGGTAGAGGCATTTGTAAAACGTGCGATGGGTTAGCAGAAGCACTAATCTCTTTATTAGTATTAGTATTAGTAGGTATAGAAAAGAAAATGTCAGCCTCACGATCGATGAAAAATTAGAGGGCCCTATAATATACGAACAATTAGAAGGAACACTAGTTCTTTTTTACTTTTACGGGTGGCGGGATGGGTCATTTATTTCAAATTTAAAGGCAGCTTCGACGATAGACGGAAAATTCAGAGAAACAATCAACAAAGAATTTTTGTTCACTTACGGGTGGTGGGGTGTGTAATTTATTTGAACACATGATATGCAATGCAAAAACTAGTAGAGTAATCTTCTAATAATAAAATTACCTAAATAGTCCCTCCAGTTCCAAATATTTTTTTAGAGATTTCAACAAGTGACTACATAGGAAGCAAAATGAGTAAATTACACTCTAAAATATGTCTACATACATCCGTATGTTATAGTCCATTTAAAATCTATAAACAGACAAATATTACCGAAAAAGGCTTTCGCCCCGCTTTATATATAAAACACGATCCCAACAACCCAGTACAAACGCACGCCACCACAACACACGCACACACCCAAGGCATGATACATAGGCACTGAGCGCAGCAACACCACCCCTAGCACTACCACCGCGAAGAGATGAAGCCGCATATGACGAACCATGAGCTCCAAGGCGGCGCCTTCAATAAGGATACGACACCAGAGCGCCGCCACCGCCCAACCCGAGGATCAGAGTTTCCCTCGGAGCCGCACGACGCGCAATGAGAGCTGCGGCGACACCTTCAAGAAGGCAACGAGCCTCGCCGCTGCCGGTCCGTCCGAAGATAGAACATGTTTTCACCCTGGCCAAAACTCACCACCAGCGAACGCCACACCCAGGCGACCATGCCGCCCACACGGCCATGGCCACCGGGCAGCACCAAGCCATAGCCTCCGCCCGAGAGTACCGCGCAACCACCACCAGGGCCACCGCCCCGACATCCAAGACCTTGACACCACCTCACCTGAGACCTGCCGCTATCCCAACCAAAGAGGCGAGCGGAAAGGTCCCACCTTTCGCACCCCTGGGCGACCCCAGTGCCGAGACCCAATAGGCCGGTCACCTGGCCTCCATCGACTCGTCCTGCATCACCGGGCGTGAGGCGAGCTTGGTCCCGCAACACCATGCGCTAGACGAGGTTAGTCCTGTTGCACTATGCGCGAGACGAGCTTCGTCCTGCGGCACTGTGCGTGAGAAGAGCTCAGACCTGCGCACCGGGCGCGAGACTAGTGATGGACCACAGCTGGGAGAAGGCCAACCCTTCGCCGAAAGTAGCAATCGAACGACGAGGAGGGGGGTGTCGGTGTCAAAACCGGCGGATCTCGGGTAGGGGGTCCCGAACTGTGCGTCCAAGGCGGATGGTAACAGGAGGCAGGGGACACAATGTTTACCCAGGTTCGGGCCCTCTCGATGGAGGTAATACCCTACTTCCTGCTTGATTGATCTTGATGATATGGGTATTACAAGAGCTGATCTACCACGAGATCGTAGAGGCTAAACCCTAGAAGCTAGCCTATGATTATGATTGTTGTTGTCCTACGGACTAAACCCTCTGGTTTATATAGACACCGGAGGGGGCTAGGGTTACACAGAGTCGGTTACAAGGGAGGAGATCTACATATACGAATTGCCAAGCTTGCCTTCCACACAAAGAAGAGTCCCACCCAGACACGGGACAAAGTCTTCAATCTTGTATCTTCATAGTCCAACAGTCCGGCCAAAGCATATAGTCCGGCTGTCCGAGGACCCCCTAATCCAAGACTCCCTCAGTAGCCCCTGAACCAGGCTTCAATGACGATGAGTCTGACGCACAAATTGTCTTCGACATTGCAAGGAGGCTTCTCCTCCAAATCCTGAGTACGAGTAGTGTCCGGCTTCCCATAAATGTTGCACTCCTCGGCTTCTGCGCTTTAATAATGGCTATCTTCCACGTGTCAAGCGAATGTGAGAAGTCAGAGCATTTTTACACTTGCCACCCTAACCATGTGAGTAAATCGTCTATTTAAAGAGACGGGGATCCTCAGATCCAGATCACACCATCCTCCCACAGCGAGTATCCATTGGAGCGCACCCGGAAAAATCCCATCCTATCATGGCCGGCCATCGCAGCTCCTCCTCTCGCTCCCATAGCGCTAAGCCAGGCAATTGGGAGAAGTGTTCCGTCCCTCACACCCAATTAGTAGAGTTACAGACCCAGGGGTTTCTCCCTCCTACGTATATGGTCCCCGTCCGAGCCGGACTAGCCACTTATAACGGCGGGGAGCAAGCCGAGAGCTTCCCCAACCCATCCATGGGGGAACGGGTATGCCTTGTCCCTTACTTAATGAGGGGACTCGGATTTCCAATCCATCCGTTCCTGCGCGGGCTCCTGGAGTTCTACGGCCTCCAGCCGCATAACTTTACTCCTGCCTCCATATTACACATCGCCGGCTACGTCGCATTTTGTGGGCTGTTTCTGGGCTGCGAAGCTCATTTAGAGCTATGGAAAAGGCTATTCTGCCTCATACCCCGTACACAACAGGAGTCAATATATCAAGTGGGCGGAGCGGAAATATGGCGCATCGCCAGGACCGGATACCTGTCCGGTACCCCGAAGAAGACATCCGAAGACTGGCCTTCGGAGTGGTTTTATATAGAGGATGTCCCCCTTCTGGACCCTATTCGGATAGGCGAGTTCAATAATGCCCCTTTGAAGAAACGCTGCAGCTGCAATCCTCGGAGCCCCCAGGAGGAAGATAATAGAGAGGTCCTTTACCTGATGGGCAGGATCGAAACGCTAGCCAAATCAGGACTGGCAATAATCGAGGTTATGTCAATATGTATAATGCGGGGGGTGCAGCCACTTCAGTATCGGGGGAAACCCATGTGGCACTTCAATGGAGAAGACGATGCCACCCATTGCGGCCGTAAAGGTCCGGACTCCGCCGCCGCTCTAGTGAAAGAACTGTCCGATTTATACAAAGAAGAGGAAGCACTAGTAGAAAAGGGGGCAACGGTCCAGGCCGGGTCAGCCCATTAGTCCCGGTTCAGTCCAGAACCGGGACCAATGGGGGAATTGGACCCGGTTCGTGAGCCCAGGGGGCCGGCCGGGCCACGTTGGCCATTGGTCCCGGTTCATATGGACCTTTTGGTCCCGGTTGGTGGGACTAACCGGGACCAGTGGGCCTCGTGCCTGGCCCACCACCATTGGTCCCGGTTGGTGGCTTGAACCAGGACCAAAGGCTCCCCTTTAGTCCCGGTTCATGCCACCAATCGGGACCAATGAGGTGCCTATATATACCCCCTCGCGTAAGAGCAGAGCACACTGCTCTATTTTTTTCTGGCCGAGGGGGAGAGGGCTTGGTGGTGCTCTAGCTCACCTCCTATGCACACAAGGTGTTCGATGGAATGCCCGAGCCACACTACTTAAGCTTTCTCCTCTCCAAGCTCGACCTCCAAGCTCCATTTTCCTCAATATTTGTCTAGGTTTAGCGGTCCGTCACACCTCGTCCCCGTCTTCACCGCCGTTGATCACCCGCGCCGAGCTCATTGCCGGCACCACCGTGGTGTGCCTCTTGTTCTTATCTTCTTTCTGAAAGGAAAAATATTCTTACTTGTATGTTTACATAGATACTTGTATTATTTTCTTACTTCTATTATTGCATCTTATATAGTGCGATGATTTTGGTATCCGCCCCCATCGGCCCTCGTCCTGTCTATGATTCGGATGTGGTATATATATTATCTTTATAACTATTGGTTCATTTATTGTTTATGAAAATTATGCCGACCAACGTGACATAGATTTTATTTATGTAGGATGTATGTGAATCGGAAATTCAAACCAACCCTATTGTCGAGAGGTTAAATTTAGTTGAAGAAGAAAACAATTTGTTGAAGGAAAAAATAAAAAAAATTGAGGAGGGGAAGATGATATTGGAGTTGCATGTTGCGGATGTCGTCGATGATCACAAGATCAAGATGGATGCAATGCGCTTGAAGATTAGAAAGATTAGAAAATATGCCATTCATACCGAGGCTTGGTATCATTATGCCGTTGGATCAATTGTTACCTTGGTTGCGATTATGATCGCATTTGTTTTTGCATTGAAATGTTTTACATAGTTTCAATGTATGGTTTAATTAATTAGATGCTCTAGAGAGCTATATGTTGTTAGATGAGAACTATGTATGTACTTTGGTTTTAATGTGATGATGAACTTCTATTAATTTGGACACTTAATTATATATAATGCACGCAAATGAACCGACAATGGATGTACGGTGACAGACACACCTCCGAGTACATTAAGGGCGTGCATGAGTTTCTCGATGCGGCTGAGGCAAACAAGCAGAATGGTTTTATGTGTTGTCCATGCACTGAATGTGGGAATACGAGGTCTTACTCTAACCAGAAAATCCTTCACTCCCACCTTCTTTACAAGGGTTTCATGCCACACTATAATGTTTGGACGAGGCACGGAGAAATAGGGGTTATAATGGAAGATGGCGAAGAAGAAGAGTACGATGACAACTATGTGCCCTGTGAATATGGTGATGCTGCAACGGGGGGAGCTGGTGAAGATCAAGAGGAACTAGACGATGTGCCCAATGATGCTGCAACGGGTGAAGCTGCTGAAGATCAAGAGGAACCAGACGATGTGCCCGATGATGATGATCTCCGCCGGGTCATTGTCGATGCAAGGACGCAATGCGAAAGTCAAAAGGAGAAGCTGAAGTTCGATCGCATGTTAGAGGATCACAAAAAGGGTTGTACCCCAATTGCGAAGATGGCAACACAAAGCTCGGTACCGTACTGGAATTGCTGCAGTGGAAGGCAGAGAATGCTGTGGCTAACAAAAGATTTGAGAAGCTACTGAAAATATTGAAGAAGAAGCTTCCAAAGGATAACGAATTGCCCGACAGTACATACGCAGCAAAGAAGGTTGTATGCCCTCTAGGATTGGAGGTGGAGAAGATACATGCATGCCCTAATGACTGCATCCTCTACCGCGGTGCATACAAGGATCTGAACGCATGCCCGGTATGCGGTATAAGATCAGACGAGATGACCCTGGTGATGTTGACGGCGAGCCCCCCAGGAAGAGGGTTCCTGTGAAGGTGATGTGGTATGCTCCTATAATACCACAGTTGAAACGTCTGTTCAGAAACGAAGAGCATGCCAAGTTGATGCGATGGCACAGTGAGGACCGGAAGAAATACGGGAAGTTGAGAGCACCTGCTGACGGGTCGCAGTGGAGAAAAATCGAGAGAAAGTACTGTGATGAGTTTGCAAAGGACCCAAGGAATGTATGGTTTGCTTTAAGCGCGGATGGCATTAATCCTTTCGGGGAGCAGAGCAGCAATCACAGCACCTGACCCGTGACTCTATGTATGTATAACCTTCCTCCTTGGATGTGCATTAAGCGGAAGTTCATTATGATGCCAGTTCTCATCCAATGCCCTAAGCAACCCGGCAACGACATTGATGTGTACCTAAGGACATTAGTTGAAGAACTTTTACAACTGTGGAATGGAAACGGTGTACGTACGTGGGATGAGCACAGACAGGAGGAATTTGAAGTTACAGTTTAAAAAATATGAATATTTTTAAACATGAGAAAATCCGACTTAAAACTGGACTGCATGTTGACTAATAGAAACATAAGGGCGTTTTTTGCAAAAGCGAAAATATGACTTAATACTTGACTGCGGATTGATTAGCAGAAACAAGAGGGGTTTTTCTATGAAAGCGAAAATCCACCTAAAACCTGGATTGCCAGTTGATTCTCAAAAGGTAGAGGCATTTTGTAAAACGTGCGATGGGTTAGCAGAAGCACTAATCTCTTTATTAGTATTAGTATTAGTAGATATAGAAAAGAAAATGTGGACCTCACGATCGATGAAAAATTAGAGGGCCCTATAATATACGAACAATTAGAAGGAACACTAGTTCTTTTTTTACTTTTACGGGTGGCGGGATGGGTCATTTACTTCAAATTTAAAGGCAGCTTCGACGATAGACGAAAAATTCAAAGAAACAATCAACAAAGAATATTTTTCACTTACGGGTGGTGGGGTGTGTAATTTATTTGAACACATGATATGCAATGCAAAAACTAGTAGAGTAATCTTCTAACAATAAAATTACCTAAATAGTCCCTCCATTTCCAAATATTTTTTTAGAGATTTCAACAAGTGACTACATAGGAAGCAAAATGAGTAAATTACACTCTAAAATATGTCTACATACATCCGTATGTTATAGTCCATTTAAAATCTATAAAAAGACAAATATTACCGAAAAAGGCTTTCGCCCCGCTTTATATATAAAACACGATCCCAACAACCCAGTACAAACGCACGCCATCACAACACACGCACACACCCAAGGCATGATACATAGGCACTGAGCGCAGCAACACCACCCCTAGCACTACCACCGCGAAGAGATGAAGCCGCATATGACGAACCATGGGCTCCAAGGCGGCGCCTTCAGTAAGGATACGACACCAGAGCGCCGCCACCGCCCAATCCGAGGATCAGAGTTTCCCTCGGAGCCGCACGACGGGCAATGAGAGCCGTGGCGACACCTTCAATAAGGCAACGAGCCTCGCCGCTGCCGGTTCGTCCAAAGATAGAACATGTTTTCACCCTGGCCAAAACTCACCACCAGCGAACGCCACACCCAGGCGACCATGCCGCCCACACGGCCATGGCCACCGAGCAGCACCAAGCCACAGCCTCCGCCCGAGAGTACCGCGCAACCACCACCAGGGCCACCGCCCCAACATCCAAGACCTTGACACCACCTCACCTGAGACCTGCCGCTATCCCAACCAAAGAGACGAGCGAAAAGGTCCCACCTTTCGCACCCCTGGGCGACCCCAGTGCCGAGACCCAATAGGCCGGTCACCTGGCCTCCATCGACCCGTCCTGCATCACCGAGCGTGAGGCGAGCTTGGTCCCGCAACACCATGCGCTAGACAGGGTTAGTCCTGTTGCATCGTGCGCGAGACGAGCTTCGTCCTGCGGCACTGTGCGTGAGAAGAGCTCAGACCTGCGCACCAGGCACGAGACGAGTGATGGACCACAGCTGGGAGAAGGCCAACCCTTCGCCGAACATAGCAATCGAACGACGAGGAGGGGGGGTGTCGGTGTCAAAACCGGCGGATCTCGGGTAGGGGGTCCCGAACTGTGCGTCCAAGGCGGATGGTAACAGGAGGCAGGGGACACAATATTTACCCAGGTTCGGGCCCTCTCGATGGAGGTAATACCCTACTTCCTGCTTGATTGATCTTGATGATATGGGTATTACAAGAGCTGATCTACCACGAGATCGTAGAGGCTAAACCCTAGAAGCTAGCCTATGATTATGATTGTTGTTGTCCTACGGACTAAACCCTCTGGTTTATATAGACACCGGAGGGGGCTAGGGTTACACAGAGTTGGTTACAAGGGAGGAGATCTACATATATGAATTGCCAAGCTTGCCTTCCACACAAAGAAGAGTCCCACCCAGACACGGGACAAAGTCTTCAATCTTGTATCTTCATAGTCCAACAGTCCGGCCAAAGCATATAGTCCGGCTGTCCGAGGACCCCCTAATCCAAGACTCCCTCAGTAGCCCCTGAACCAGGCTTCAATGACGATGAGTCCGGCGCATAGATTGTCTTCGGCATTGCAAGGCAGGTTCTCCTCCAAATCCTGAGTGCGAGTAGTGTCCGGCTTCCCATAAATGTTGCACTCCTCGGCTTCTGCGCTTTAATAATGGCTATCTTCCACGTGTCGAGCGCATGTGAGAAGTCAGGGCATTTTTACACTTGCCACCCTAACCATGTGAGTAAATCGTCTATTTAAAGAGACGGGGATCCTCAGATCCAGATCACACCATCCTCCCACAGCGAGTATCCATCGGAGCGCGCCTGAAAAAATCCCATCCTATCATGGCCGGCCATCGCAGCTCCTCCTCTCGCTCCCGTAGCGCTAAGCCAGGTAATTGGGAGAAGTGTTCCGTCTCTCACAGCCAATTAGTAGAGTTACAGACCCAGGGGTTTCTCCCTCCTGCGTATATGGTACCCGTCCGAGCCGGACTAGCCACTTATAATGGCGGGGAGCAAGCCGAGAGCTTCCCCAACCCATCCATGGAGGAACGGGTATGCCTTGTCCCTTACTTAATGAGGGGACTCGGATTTCCAATCCATCCGTTCCTCCGCGGGCTCCTAGAGTTCTACGGCCTCCAGCCGCATAACTTTACTCCTGCCTCCATATTACACATCGCCGGCTACGTCGCATTTTGCAAGCTGTTTCTGGGCTGCGAAGCTCATTTAGAGCTATGGAAAAGGCTATTCTGCCTCGTACCCCGTACACAGAAGGAGTCAATATATCAAGTGGGCGGAGCGGAAATATGGCGCATCGCCGGGACCGGTTACCTGTCCGGTACCCCGAAGAAGACATCCGAAGACTGGCCTTCGGAGTGGTTTTATATAGAGGATGTCCCCCTTCTGGACCCTATTCGGATAGGCCTTCCTGAGTTCAATAATGCCCCTTTGAAGAAGCACCGCAGGTGGCGTCCTCGGAGCCCCCAGGAGGAAGATAATAGAGAGGTCCTTTACCTGATGGGTAGGATCGAAACGCTTGCCAAATAGAGACTGATAATAATCGAGGTTTTGTCAATATGTATAATGCAGGGGGGGGGTGCAGCCACTTCATTATCGGGGGAAACCCATGTGGCACTTCAATGGAGAAGACGATGCCACCTGCTGCAGCCATAAAGGTCCGGACTCCGCCGCCGCTCCAACGAAAGTACTGTCCGATTTATACAAAGGGGAGGAAGCACTAGTAGAAAAGGGGGCAACGGTCCAGGCCGGGTCAGCCCATTAGTCCCGGTTCAGTCCAGAACCGGGACCAATGGGGGAATTGGACCCGGTTCGTGAGCCCAGGGGGCCGGCCGGGCCACGTTGGCCATTGGTCCCGGTTCATATGGACCTTTTGGTCCCGGTTGGTGGGACTAACCGGGACCAGTGGGCCTCGTGCCTGGCCCACCACCATTGGTCCTGGTTGGTGGCTTGAACCAGGACCAAAGGCTCCCCTTTAGTCCCGGTTCATGCCACCAACCGGGACCAATGAGGTGCCTATATATACCCCCTCGCGTAAGAGCAGAGCACACTGCTCTGTTTTTTTCTGGCCGAGGGGGAGAGGGCTTGGTGGTGCTCTAGCTCACCTCCTATGCACACAAGGTGTTCGATGGAATGCCCGAGCCACACTACTTAAGCTTTCTCCTCTCCAAGCTCGACCTCCAAGCTCCATTTTCCTCAATATTTGTCTAGGTTTAGCGGTCCGTCACACCCCGTCCCCGTCTTCACCGCCGTTGATCACCCGCGCCGAGCTCATTGCCGGCACCACCGTGGTGTGCCTCTTGTTCTTATCTTCTTTCTGAAAGGAAAAATATTCTTACTTGTATGTTTACATAGATACTTGTATTATTTTCTTACTTCTATTATTGCATCTTATATAGTGCGATGATTTTGGTATCCGCCCCCATCGGCCCTCGTCCTGTCTATGATTCGGATGTGGTATATATATTATCTTTATAACTATTGGTTCATTTATTGTTTATGAAAATTATGCCGACCAACGTGACATAGATTTTATTTATGTAGGATGTATGTGAATCGGAAATTCAAACCAACCCTATTGTCGAGAGGTTAAATTTAGTTGAAGAAGAAAACAATTTGTTGAAGGAAAAAATAAAAAAATTGAGGAGGGGAAGATGATATTGGAGTTGCATGTTGCGGATGTCGTCGATGATCACAAGATCAAGATGGATGCAATGCGCTTGAAGATTAGAAAGATTAGAAAATATGCCATTCATACCGAGGCTTGGTATCATTATGCCGTTGGATCAATTGTTACCTTGGTTGCGATTATGATCGCATTTGTTTTCGCATTGAAATGTTTTACATAGTTTCAATGTATGGTTTAATTAATTAGATGCTCTAGAGAGCTATATGTTGTTAGATGAGAACTATGTATGTACTTTGGTTTTAATGTGATGATGAACTTCTATTAATTTGGACACTTAATTATATATAATGCACGCAAATGAACCAACAATGGATGTACGGTGACAGACACACCTCCGAGTACATTAAGGGCGTGCATGAGTTTCTCGATGCGGCTGAGGCAAACAAGCAGAATGGTTTTATGTGTTGTCCATGCACTGAATGTGGGAATACGAGGTCTTACTCTAACCAGAAAATCCTTCACTCCCACCTGCTTTACAAGGGTTTCATGCCACACTATAATGTTTGGACGAGGCACGGAGAAATAGGGGTTATAATGGAAGATGGCGAAGAAGAAGAGTACGATGACAACTATGTGCCCCGTGAATATGGTGATGCTGCAACGGGGGGAGCTGGTGAAGATCAAGAGGAACCAGACGATGTGCCCAATGATGCTGCAACGGGTGAAGCTGCTGAAGATCAAGAGGAACCAGACGATGTGCCCGATGATGATGATCTCCGCCGGGTCATTGTCGATGCAAGGACGCAATGCGAAAGTCAAAAGGAGAAGCTGAAGTTCGATCGCATGTTAGAGGATCACAAAAAGGGTTGTACCCCAATTGCGAAGATGGCAACACAAAGCTCGGTACCGTACTGGAATTGCTGCAGTGGAAGGCAGAGAATGCTGTGGCTAACAAAAGATTTGAGAAGCTACTGAAAATATTGAAGAAGAAGCTTCCAAAGGATAACGAATTGCCCGACAGTACATACGCAACAAAGAAGGTTGTATGCCCTCTAGGATTGGAGGTGGAGAAGATACATGCATGCCCTAATGACTGCATCCTCTACCGCGGTGCATACAAGGATCTGAACGCATGCCCGGTATGCGGTATAAGATCAGACGAGATGACCCTGGTGATGTTGACGGCGAGCCCCCCAGGAAGAGGGTTCCTGTGAAGGTGATGTGGTATGCTCCTATAATACCACGGTTGAAACGTCTGTTCAGAAATGAAGAGCATGCCAAGTTGATGCGATGGCACAGTGAGGACCGGAAGAAATACGGGAAGTTGAGAGCACCCGCTGACGGGTCGCAGTGGAGAAAAATCGAGAGAAAGTACTGTGATGAGTTTGCAAAGGACCCAAGGAATGTATGGTTTGCTTTAAGCGCGGATGGCATTAATCCTTTCGGGGAGCAGAGCAGCAATCACAGCACCTGACCCGTGACTCTATGTATGTATAACCTTCCTCCTTGGATGTGCATTAAGCGGAAGTTCATTATGATGCCAGTTCTCATCCAATGCCCT
Source organism: Triticum aestivum (assembly GCF_018294505.1). Classification (NCBI taxonomy): domain Eukaryota; kingdom Viridiplantae; phylum Streptophyta; class Magnoliopsida; order Poales; family Poaceae; genus Triticum; species Triticum aestivum. The sequence continues at coordinate 1,106,578 of NC_057794.1, read as the reverse complement.
AAGCAACCCGGCAACGACATTGATGTGTACCTAAGGACATTAGTTGAAGAACTTTTACAACTGTGGAATGGAAACGGTGTACGTACGTGGGATGAGCACAGACAGGAGGAATTTGAAGTTACAGTTTAAAAAATATGAATATTTTTAAACATGAGAAAATCCGACTTAAAACTGGACTGCATGTTGACTAATAGAAACATAAGGGCGTTTTTTGCAAAAGCGAAAATATGACTTAATACTTGACTGCGGATTGATTAGCAGAAACAAGAGGGGTTTTTCTATGAAAGCGAAAATCCACCTAAAACCTGGATTGCCAGTTGATTCTCAAAAGGTAGAGGCATTTTGTAAAACGTGCGATGGGTTAGCAGAAGCACTAATCTCTTTATTAGTATTAGTATTAGTAGATATAGAAAAGAAAATGTGGACCTCACGATCGATGAAAAATTAGAGGGCCCTATAATATACGAACAATTAGAAGGAACACTAGTTCTTTTTTTACTTTTACGGGTGGCGGGATGGGTCATTTACTTCAAATTTAAAGGCAGCTTCGACGATAGACGAAAAATTCAAAGAAACAATCAACAAAGAATATTTTTCACTTACGGGTGGTGGGGTGTGTAATTTATTTGAACACATGATATGCAATGCAAAAACTAGTAGAGTAATCTTCTAACAATAAAATTACCTAAATAGTCCCTCCATTTCCAAATATTTTTTTAGAGATTTCAACAAGTGACTACATAGGAAGCAAAATGAGTAAATTACACTCTAAAATATGTCTACATACATCCGTATGTTATAGTCCATTTAAAATCTATAAAAAGACAAATATTACCGAAAAAGGCTTTCGCCCCGCTTTATATATAAAACACGATCCCAACAACCCAGTACAAACGCACGCCATCACAACACACGCACACACCCAAGGCATGATACATAGGCACTGAGCGCAGCAACACCACCCCTAGCACTACCACCGCGAAGAGATGAAGCCGCATATGACGAACCATGGGCTCCAAGGCGGCGCCTTCAGTAAGGATACGACACCAGAGCGCCGCCACCGCCCAATCCGAGGATCAGAGTTTCCCTCGGAGCCGCACGACGGGCAATGAGAGCCGTGGCGACACCTTCAATAAGGCAACGAGCCTCGCCGCTGCCGGTTCGTCCAAAGATAGAACATGTTTTTACCCTGGCCAAAACTCACCACCAGCGAACGCCACACCCAGGCGACCATGCCGCCCACACGGCCATGGCCACCGAGCAGCACCAAGCCACAGCCTCCGCCCGAGAGTACCGCGCAACCACCACCAGGGCCACCGCCCCAACATCCAAGACCTTGACACCACCTCACCTGAGACCTGCCGCTATCCCAACCAAAGAGACGAGCGAAAAGGTCCCACCTTTCGCACCCCTGGGCGACCCCAGTGCCGAGACCCAATAGGCCGGTCACCTGGCCTCCATCGACCCGTCCTGCATCACCGAGCGTGAGGCGAGCTTGGTCCCGCAACACCATGCGCTAGACAGGGTTAGTCCTGTTGCATCGTGCGCGAGACGAGCTTCGTCCTGCGGCACTGTGCGTGAGAAGAGCTCAGACCTGCGCACCAGGCACGAGACGAGTGATGGACCACAGCTGGGAGAAGGCCAACCCTTCGCCGAACATAGCAATCGAACGACGAGGAGGGGGGGTGTCGGTGTCAAAACCGGCGGATCTCGGGTAGGGGGTCCCGAACTGTGCGTCCAAGGCGGATGGTAACAGGAGGCAGGGGACACAATATTTACCCAGGTTCGGGCCCTCTCGATGGAGGTAATACCCTACTTCCTGCTTGATTGATCTTGATGATATGGGTATTACAAGAGCTGATCTACCACGAGATCATAGAGGCTAAACCCTAGAAGCTAGCCTATGATTATGATTGTTGTTGTCCTACGGACTAAACCCTCTGGTTTGTATAGACACTGGAGGGGGCTAGGGTTACACAGAGTTGGTTACAAGGGAGGAGATCTACATATATGAATTGCCAAGCTTGCCTTCCACACAAAGAAGAGTCCCACCCAGACACGGGACAAAGTCTTCAATCTTGTATCTTCATAGTCCAACAGTCCGGCCAAAGCATATAGTCCGGCTGTCCGAGGACCCCCTAATCCAAGACTCCCTCAGTAGCCCCTGAACCAGGCTTCAATGACGATGAGTCCGGCGCATAGATTATCTTCGGCATTGCAAGGCAGGTTCTCCTCCAAATCCTGAGTGCGAGTAGTGTCCGGCTTCCCATAAATGTTGCACTCCTCGGCTTCTGCGCTTTAATAATGGCTATCTTCCACGTGTCGAGCGAATGTGAGAAGTCAGGGCATTTTTACACTTGCCACCCTAACCATGTGAGTAAATCGTCTATTTAAAGAGACGGGGATCCTCAGATCCAGATCACACCATCCTCCCACAGTGAGTATCCATTGGAGCGCGCCTGAAAAAATCCCATCCTATCATGGCCGGCCATCGCAGCTCCTCCTCTCGCTCCCGTAGCGCTAAGCCAGGTAATTGGGAGAAGTGTTCCGTCTCTCACAGCCAATTAGTAGAGTTACAGACCCAGGGGTTTCTCCCTCCTGCGTATATGGTCCCCGTCCGAGCCGGACTAGCCACTTATAACGGCGGGGAGCAAGCCGAGAGCTTCCCCAACCCATCCATGGAGGAACGGGTATGCCTTGTCCCTTACTTAATGAGGGGACTCGGATTTCCAATCCATCCGTTCCTCCGCGGGCTCCTTGAGTTCTACGGCCTCCAGCCGCATAACTTTACTCCTGCCTCCATATTACACATCGCCGGCTACGTCGCATTTTGCAAGCTGTTTTTGGGCTGCGAAGCTCATTTAGAGCTATGGAAAAGGCTATTCTGCCTCGTACCCCGTACACAGAAGGAGTCAATATATCAAGTGGGCGGAGCAGAAATATGGCGCATCGCCGGGACCGGTTACCTGTCCGGTACCCCGAAGAAGACATCCGAAGACTGGCCTTCGGAGTGGTTTTATATAGAGGATGTCCCCCTTCTGGACCCTATTCGGATAGGCCTTCCTGAGTTCAATAATGCCCCTTTGAAGAAGCACCGCAGGTGGCGTCCTCGGAGCCCCCAGGAGGAAGATAATAGAGAGGTCCTTTACCTGATGGGTAGGATCGAAACGCTTGCCAAATCAAGACTGATAATAATCGAGGTTTTGTCAATATGTATAATGCAGGGGGGGGGGGGTGCAGCCACTTCATTATCGGGGGAAACCCATGTGGCACTTCAATGGAGAAGACGATGCCACCTGCTGCGGCCATAAAGGTCCGGACTCCGCCGCCGCTCTAACGAAAGTACTGTCCGATTTATACAAAGGGGAGGAAGCACTAGTAGAAAAGGGGGCAACGGTCCAGGCCGGGTCAGCCCATTAGTCCCGGTTCAGTCCAGAACCGGGACCAATGGGGGAATTGGACACGGTTCGTGAGCCCAGGGGGCCGGCCGGGCCACGTTGGCCATTGGTCCCGGTTCATATGGACCTTTTGGTCCCGGTTGGTGGGACGAACCGGGACCAGTGGGCCTCGTGCCTGGTCCACCACCATTGGTCCCGGTTGGTGGCTTGAACCGGGACCAAAGACTCCCCTTTAGTCCCAGTTCATGCCACCAACCGGGACCAATGAGGTGCCTATATATACCCCCTCGCGTAAGAGCAGAGCACACTGCTCTGTTTTTTTCTGGCCGAGGGGGAGAGGGCTTGGTGGTGCTCTAGCTCACCTCCTATGCACACAAGGTGTTCGATGGAATGCCCGAGCCACACTACTTAAGCTTTCTCCTCTCCAAGCTCGACCTCCAAGCTCCATTTTCCTCAATATTTGTCCAGGTTTAGCGGTCCGTCACACCCCGTCCCCGTCTTCACCGCCGTCGATCACCCGCGCCGAGCTCATCGCTGGCACCACCGTGGTGAGCCTCTTGTTCTTATCTTCTTTCTGAAAGGAAAAATATTCTTACTTGTATGTTTACATATATACTTGTATTATTTTTTTACTTTTATTATTGCATCTTATATAGTGCGATGGTTTTGGTATCCGCCCCCATCGGCCCTCGTCCTGTCTATGATTCGGATGTGGTATATATATTATCTTTATAACTATTGGTTCATTTATTGTTTATGAAAATTATGCCGACCAACATGACATAGATTTTATTTATGTAGGATGTATGTGAATCGGAAATTCCAACCGACTCTATTGTTGAGAGGTTAAATTTAGTTGAAGAAGAAAACAATTTGTTGAAGGAAAAAATAAAAAAAATTGAGGAGGAGAAGATGATATTGGAGTTGCATGTTGTGGATGTCATCGATGATCACAAGATCAAGATGGATGCAATGCGCTTGAAGATTAGAAAGATTAGAAAATATGCCATTCATACCGAGGCTTGGTATCATTATGCCGTTGTATCAATTGTTACCTTGGTTGCGATTATGATCGCATTTGTTTTTGCATTGAAATGTTTTACATAGTTTCAATGTATGGTTTAATTAATTAGATGCTCTGGAGAGCTATATGTTGTTAGATGAGAACTATGTATGTACTTTGGTTTTAATGTGATGATGAACTTCTATTAATTTGGACACTTAATTATATATAATGCACGCAGATGAACCGGCAATGGATGTACGGTGACAGACACACCTCCGAGTACATTAAGGGCGTGCATGAGTTTCTCGATGCGCTGAGGCAAAAAAGCAGAATGGTTTTATGTGTTGTCCATGCACTGAATGTGGGAATACGAGGTCTTACTCTAACCAGAAAATCCTTCACTCCCACCTGCTTTACAAGGGTTTCATGCCACACTATAATGTTTGGACGAGGCTCGGAGAAATAGGGGTTATGATGGAAGATGGCGAAGAAGAAGAGTACGATGACAACTATGTGCCCCGTGAATATGGTGATGCTGCAACGGGGGGAGCTGGTGAAGATCAGGAGGAACCAGACGATGTGCCCAATGATGCTGCAACGGGTGAAGCTGCTGAAGATCAAGAGGAACCAGACGATGTGCCCGATGATGATGATCTCCGCCAGGTCATTGTCGATGCAAGGACGCAATGCGAAAGTCAAAAGGAGAAGCTGAAGTTCGATCGCATGTTAGAGGATCACAAAAGGGCTGTACCCCAATTGCGAAGATGGCAACACAAAGCTCGGTACCGTACTGGAATTGCTGCAGTGGAAGGCAGAGAATGCTGTGGCTAACAAAAGATTTAAGAAGCTACTGAAAATATTGAAGAAGAAGCTTCCAAAGGATAACGAATTGCCCGACAGTACATACGCAGCAAAGAAGGTTGTATGCCCTCTAGGATTGGAGGTGGAGAAGATACATGCATGCCCTAATGACTGCATCCTCTATCGCGGTGCATACAAGGATCTGAACGCATGCCCGGTATGCGATATAAGATCAGACGAGATGACCCTGGTGATGTTGACGGCGAGCCCCCCCAGGAAGAGGGTTCCTGTGAAGGTGATGTGGTATGCTCCTATAATACCACGGTTGAAACGTCTGTTCAGAAACGAAGAGCATGCCAAGTTGATGCGATGGCACAGTGAGGACCGGAAGAAAGACGGGAAGTTGAGAGCACCCGCTGACGGCTCGCAGTGGAGAAAAATTGAGAGAAAGTACTGTGATGAGTTTGCAAAGGACCCAAGGAATGTATGGTTTGCTTTAAGCGCGGATGGCATTAATCCTTTAGGGGAGCAGAGCAGCAATCACAACACCTGGCCCATAACTCTATGTATGTATAACCTTCCTCCTTGGATGTGCATTAAGCGGAAGTTCATTATGATGCCAGTTCTCATCCAAGGCCCTAAGCAACCCGGCAACAACATTGATGTGTACCTAAGGCCATTAGTTGAAGAACTTTTACAGTTGTGGAATGGAAATGGTGTACGTACGTGGGATGAGCATAGACAGGAGGAATTTGAAGTTACAGTTTAAAAAATATGAATATTTTTAAACATGAGAAAATCCGACTTAAAACTGGACTGCATGTTGACTAATAGAAACATAAGGGCGTTTTTTGAAAAAGCGAAAATATGACTTAATACTTGACTGCGGATTGATTAGCAGAAACAAGAGGGGTTTTTCTATGAAAGCGAAAATCCACCTAAAACCTGGATTGCCAGTTGATTCTCAAAAGGTAGAGGCATTTTGTAAAACGTGCGATGGGTTAGCAGAAGCACTAATCTCTTTATTAGTATTAGTATTAGTAGGTATAGAAAAGAAAATGTCAACCTCACGATCGATGAAAAATTAGAGGGCCCTATAATATACGAATAATTAGAAGGAACACTAGTTCTTTTTTACTTTTACGGGTGGCGGGATGGGTCATTTACTTCAAATTTAAAGGCAGCTTCGACGATAGACGGAAAATTCAAAGAAACAATCAACAAAGAATTTTTTTTCACTTACGGGTGGTGGGGTGTGTAATTTATTTGAACACATGATATGCAATGCAAAAACTAGTAGAGTAATCTTCTAATAATAAAATTACCTAAATAGTCCCTCCATTTCCAAATATTTTTTTAGATATTTCAACAAGTGACTACATAGGAAGCAAAATGAGTAAATTACACTCTAAAATATGTCTACATACATCCGTATGTTATAGTCCATTTAAAATCTATAAAAAGACAAATATTACCGAAAAAGGCTTTCACCCCGCTTTATATATAAAACACGATCCCAACAACCCAGTACAAACGCACGCCATCACAACACACGCCCACACCCAAGGCATGATACATAGGCACTGAGCGCAGCAACACCACCCCTAGCACTACCACCGCGAAGAGATGAAGCCGCATATGACGAACCATGGGCTCCAAGGCGGCGCCTTCAGTAAGGATATGACACCAGAGCGCCGCCACCGCCCAATCCGAGGATCAGAGTTTCCCTCGGAGCCGCACGACGGGCAATGAGAGCCGTGGCGACACCTTCAATAAGGCAACGAGCCTCGCCGCTGCCGGTTCGTCCGAAGATAGAACATGTTTTCACCCTGGCCAAAACTCACCACCAGCGAACGCCACACCCAGGCGACCATGCCGCCCACACGGCCATGGCCACCGAGCAGCACCAAGCCACAGCCTCCGCCCGAGAATACCGCGCAACCACCACCAGGGCCACCGCCCCGACATCCAAGACCTTGACACCACCTCACCTGAGACCTGCCGCTATCCCAACCAAAGAGACGAGCGGAAAGGTCCCACCTTTCGCACCCCTGGGCGACCCCAGTGCCGAGACCCAATAGGCCGGTCACCTGGCCTCCATCGACCCGTCCTGCATCACCGAGCGTGAGGCGAGCTTGGTCCCGCAACACCATGCGCTAGACGAGGTTAGTCCTGTTGCACCGTGCGCGAGACGAGCTTCGTCCTGCGGCACTGTGCGTGAGAAGAGCTCAGACCTGCGCACCAGGCACGAGACGAGTGATGGACCACAGCTGGGAGAAGGCCAACCCTTCGCCGAACATAGCAATCGAACGACGAGGAGGGGGGGTGTCGGTGTCAAAACCGGCGGATCTCGGGTAGGGGGTCCCGAACTGTGCGTCCAAGGCAGATGGTAACAGGAGGCAGGGGACACAATATTTACCCAGGTTCGGGCCCTCTCGATGGAGGTAATACCCTACTTCCTGCTTGATTGATCTTGATGAAATGGGTATTACAAGAGCTGATCTACCATGAGATCGTAGAGGCTAAACCCTAGAAGCTAGCCTATGATTATGATTGTTGTTGTCCTACGGACTAAACCCTCTGGTTTATATAGACACCGGAGGGGGCTAGGGTTACACAGAGTCGGTTACAAGGGAGGAGATCTACATATATGAATTGCCAAGCTTGCCTTCCACACAAAGAAGAGTCCCACCCAGACACGGGACAAAGTCTTCAATCTTGTATCTTCATAGTCCAATAGTCCGGCCAAAGCATATAGTCCGGCTGTCCGAGGACCCCCTAATCCAAGACTCCCTCAGTAGCCCCTGAACCAGGCTTCAATGATGATGAGTCCGGCGCATATATTGTCTTCGACATTTCAAGGCAGGTTCTCCTCCAAATCCTGAGTGCGAGTAGTGTCCGGCTTCCCATAAATGTTGCACTCCTCGGCTTCTGCGCTTTAATAATGGCTATCTTCCACGTGTCGAGCGAATGTGAGAAGTCAGGGCATTTTTACACTTTCCACCCTAACCATGTGAGTAAATCGTCTATTTAAAGAGACAGGGATCCTCAGATCCAGATCACACCATCCTCCCACAGCGAGTATCCATCGGAGCGCGCCTGAAAAAATCCCATCCTATCATGGCCGGCCATCGCAGCTCCTCCTCTCGCTCCCGTAGGGCTAAGCCAGGCAATTGGGAGAAGTGTTCCGTCCCTCACAGCCAATTAGTAGAGTTACAGACCCAGGGGTTTCTCCCTCCTGCGTATATGGTCCCCGTCCGAGCCGGACTAGCCACTTATAACGGCGGGGAGCAAGCCGAGAGCTTCCCCAACCCATCCATGGAGGAACGGGTATGCATTGTCCCTTACTTAATGAGGGGACTCGGATTTCCAATCCATCTGTTCCTCCGCGGGCTCCTAGAGTTCTACGGCCTCTAGCCGCATAACTTTACTCCTGCCTCCATATTACACATCGCCGGCTACGTCGCATTTTGTGAGCTGTTTATGGGCTGCGAAGCTCATTTAGAGCTATGGAAAAGGCTATTCTGCCTCGTACCCCGTACACAGAAGGAGTCAATATATCAAGTGGGCAGAGCAGAAATATGGCGCATCGCCGGGACCGGTTACCTGTCCGGTACCCCGAAGAAGACATCCGAAGACTGGCCTTCGAAGTGGTTTTATATAGAGGATGTCCCCCTTCTGGACCCTATTTGGATAGGCCTTCCTGAGTTCAATAATGCCCCTTTGAAGAAGCGCCGCAGGTGGCGTCCTCGGAGCCCCCAGGAGGAAGATAATAGAGAGGTCCTTTACCTGATGGGTAGGATCGAAACGCTGGCCAAATCAAGACTGACAATAATCGAGGTTTTGTCAATATGTATAATGCGGGGGGGGGGTGCAGCCACTTCATTATCGGGGGAAACCCATGTGGCACTTCAATGGAGAAGACGACGCCACCTGCTGCAGCCGTAAAGGTCCGGACTCCACCGCCGCTCTAGCGAAAGTACTGTCTGATTTATACAAAGGGGAGGAAGCACTAGTAGAAAAGGGGGCAACGGTCCAGGCCGGGTCAGCCCATTAGTCCCGGTTCAGTCCAGAACCGGGACCAATGGGGGAATTGGACCCGGTTCATGAGCCCAGGGGGCCGGCCGGGCCACGTTGGCCATTGGTCCCGATTCATATGGACCTTTTGGTCCCGGTTGGTGGGACGAACTGGGACCAGTGGGCCTCGTGCCTGGCCCACCACCATTGGTCCCGGTTGGTGGCTTGAACCGGGACCAAAGGCTTCCCTTTAGTCCCAGTTCATGCCACCAACCGAGACCAATGAGGTGCCTATATATACCCCATCGGCCCTCGTCCTGTCTATGATTCGGATGTGGTATATATATTATCTTTATAACTATTGGTTCATTTATTGTGTATGAAAATTATGCCGACCAACGTGACATAGATTTTATTTATGTAGGATGTATGTGAATTGGAAATTCCAACTGACCCTATTGTTGAGAGGTTAAATTTAGTTGAAGAAGAAAACAATTTGTTGAAGGAAAAAAATAAAAAAATTGAGGAGGAGAAGATGATATTGGAGTTGCATGTTGCGGATGTCATCGATGATCACAAGATCAAGATGGATGCAATGCGCTTGAAGATTAGAAAGATTAGAAAATATGCCATTCATACCGAGGCCTGGTATCATTATGCCGTTGTATCAATTCTTACCTTGGTTGCGATTATGATTGCATTTTTTTTCGCATTGAAATGTTTTACATAGTTTCAATGTATGGTTTAATTAATTAGATGCTCTGGAGAGCTATATGTTGTTAGATGAGAACTATGTATGTACTTTGGTTTTAATGTGATGATGAACTTCTATTAATTTGGACACTTAATTATATATAATGCACGCAGATGAACCGGCAATGGATGTACGGTGACAGACACACCTCCGAGTACATTAAGGGCGTGCATGAGTTTCTCGATGCGGCTGAGGCAAACAAGCAGAATGGTTTTATGTGTTGTCCATGCACTGAATGTGGGAATACAAGGTCTTACTCTAACCGGAAAATCCTTCACTTCCACCTGCTTTACAAGGGTGTCATGCCACACTATAATGTTTGGACGAGGCACGGAGAAATAGGGGTTATGATGGAAGATGGCGAAGAAGAAGAGTACGATGACAACTATGTGCCCCCTGAATATGGTGATGCTGCAACGGGGGGAGCTGGTGAAGATCAAGAGGAACCAGACGATGTGCCCAATGATGCTGCAATGGGTGAAGCTGCTGAAGATCAAGAGTAACCAGACGATGTGCCCGATGATGATGATCTCCGCCGGGTCATTGTCGATGCAAGGACGCAATGCGAAAGTCAAAAGGAGAAGTTAAAGTTCGATCGCATGTTAGATGATCACAAAAAAGGGTTGTACCCCAATTGCGAAGATGGCAACACAAAGCTCGGTACCGTACTGGAATTGCTGAAGTGGAAGGCAGAGAATGCTGTGGCTGACAAAGGATTTGAGAAGCTACTGAAAATATTGAAGAAGAAGCTTCCAAAGGATAACGAATTGCCCGACAGTACATACACAGCAAAGAAGGTCGTATGCCCTCTAGGATTGGAGGTGGAGAAGATACATGCATGCCCTAATGACTGCATCCTCTACCGTGGTGCATACAAGGATCTGAACGCATGCCCGGTATGCGGTGCATTGCGGTATAAGATCAGACGAGATGACCCTGGTGATGTTGACGGCGAGCCCCCCAGGAAGAGGGTTCCTGCGAAGGTGATGTGGTATGCTCCTATAATACCACGGTTGAAACGTGTGTTCAGAAACGAAGAGCATGCCAAGTTGATGCGATGGCACAGTGAGGACCGGAAGAAAGACGGGAAGTTGAGAGCACCCGCTGACGGGTCGCAGTGGAGAAAAATCGAGATAAAGTACTGGGATGAGTTTGCAAAGGACCCAAGGAATGTATGGTTTGCTTTAAGCGCGGATGGCATTAATCCTTTCGGGGAGTAGAGCAGCAATCACAGCACCTGGCCCGTGACTCTATGTATGTATAACCTTCCTCCTTGGATGTGCATGAAGCGGAAGTTCATTATGATGCCAGTTCTCATCCAAGACCCTAAGCAACCCGGCAACGACATTGATGTGTACCTAAGGCCATTAGTTGAAGAACTTTTACAGCTGTGGAATGGAAACGGTGTACGTACGTGGGATGATCATAGACAGGAGGAATTTAACCTAAAGGCGTTGCTGTTCGTGGCCATCAACGATTGGCCCGGTCTCAGTAACCTTTCAGGACAGACAAACAAAGGATACCACACATGCACGCACTGTTTAGATGACACTGAAAGTATATACCTGGACAAATGCAGGAAGAATGTGTACCTGGGCCATCGTCGATTTCTTCCGACCAACCATCAATGTCGAAAGAAAGGCAAGCATTTCAAAGGCGAGGCAGATCACCGGAAGAAGCCCGCCATGCGTACCGGTGATCACATACTTGCTATGGTCAATGATTTACACGTAATATTTGGAAAGGGTCCCGGCAGACTAGCTGTCCCGAATGATGCTGAGGGACACGCACCCATGTGGAAGAATTAATCTATATTTTGGGACCTACCCTACTAGAAAGATCTAGAGGTCCACTCTTCAATCGACGTGATGCACGTGACGAAAAACCTTTGCGTGAACCTGCTAGGCTTCTTGGGCGCGTATGGGAAGACAAAAGATACACCTGAGGCACAGGAGGACCTTCAACTTTTGCACGAAAAAGACGGCATGCCTCCGAAGCAGTATAAAGGTCCTGCCAGCTACGCTCTTACGAAAGAAGAGAAATAAATCTTCTTTGAATGTCTTCTCAGTATGAAGGTCATGACTGGCTTCTCGTCGAATATAAAGGGAGTAATAAATATGCCAGAGAAAAAGTTTCAGAACCTTAAGTCTCATGACTGCCACGTGATTATGACGCAACTGCTTCCGGTTGCATTGAGGGGGCTTCTACCGGAAAACGTCCGATTAGACATTGTGAAGCTATGTGCATTCCTCAATGCAATCTCTCAGAAGGTGATCAATCCAGAAATCGTACCATGGCTAAGGAGTGATGTGGCGCAATGTCTTGTCAGTTTCGAGCTGGTGTTCCCACCATCCTTCTTCAATATCATGACGCACGTCCTAGTTCATCTAGTCGATGAGATTGTCATCCGGGGGCCCGTATTTCTACACAATATGTTCCCCTTTGAGAGGTTCATGGGAGTCCTAAAGAAATATGTCCGTAACCGCGCTAGGCCAGAAGGAAGCATCTCCATGGGCCATCAAACAGAGAATGTTATCGGGTTTTTTGTTACCTTCATTCTTGGCCTTAAGAAGATAGGTCTCCCTAAATCGCGGTATGAGGGGAGTCTGACTGGAAAAGGCACTCTTGGAAGTGACTCAATAATATGTAGGGACATATATTCTTGGTCTCAAGCACACTACACAGTTCTACAGAACTCTACCTTGGTGACCCCGTATGTCGATGAACACAAGAACAGTCTGCGCTCCAAACACCCGGAGCAGTGCGATGACTAGATTACATGTGAACACATCAGGACTTTCAGCAGTTGGTTGGAAACACGTCTCAGAGGTGACAACACTGTTTGTGATGAGCTGTACTTGTTGTCCAGGGGACCATCTTTGACTGTATTGACTTACAAAGGATACGAGATAAATGGGAATACATTTTACATGATCGCCCAAGATCAAAAGATCACCAACCAAAACAGCGGTGTCCGCTTTGATGCAGCAACCGAGAGTGGAAAGGACACATATTATGGTTACATAGTGGACATATGGGAACTTGACTACGGACATGATTTTAAGGTCCCTTTGTTTAAGTGCAAATGGGTTAATCTATCAGGCGGTGGGGTACAGGTAGACCCACAGTATGGAATGACAACAGTGGATCTGAAAAATCTTGGGTACACTGACGAACCGTTCGTCCTAGCCAATGATGTGACACAGGTTATCTATGTGAAGGACATGTCTACCAAACCAAGAAAAAGAAAAGATAAGGAAGCGAATACATCATACGATGAGCCAAAGCGCCACATAGTTTTTTCAGGAAAAAGGGACATCCTGGGAGTGGAGGGCAAGACAGACATGTCTAAAGATTATGAAAAGTTTCATAAATTCCTCCCTTCAATGTCAAGGCTGACCCAAGCATCGATAAATGATGAAGATTATCCATGGTTACGGCGCAATAAGCAAATGACACAAGCGAAGAAAAAGTGAAGACTTTCTCCCGCAACTATTATGATGATACCATGCCAACTTTGTAACACACGAGTATGCTATGCCAACTTTTTCAGAGTTCATTTGAAAACTATGAATTTAGGTCGAATTTTTCTATAGGTGCATCTATGTTCATTTTTTAGTAAAGTTAATCACAAACTTGTGATTCACACAAATTTCAAAGAATTCAAATTTTAACTATTCAAATTTGAGAACTAATGGCACTAACAGAAAGTTTATAATTTTTCTAAAACTAATGGCACTAACAGAAAGTTTATAATTTTGCTGACCTAAAAGGAAAAAGAAATAAAAAATAAAGCAAAAACAAAAGAAAATAAATAATGTAGAAAACAAAACAAAAAATCTGGAAAACAAAAAAATAGCAACAATAAGTATTTTTTTTGTAAATAGAAATAAAATAAAATAAATAAAGCAACAAAGAAAACTAAAAAACTAAAAAAGTGTTTTCAAATTTGAAAACTAATGGCACTAACAGAAAGTTTATAATTTTTCTAAAACTAAAAGCAAAAAGAATAAAAAAAATAAAGCAAAAAACAAAAGAAAATAAATAATGCAGAAAACAAAACAAAAAAACTGGGAAAAAATAGCAACAATAAGTATTTTGTTGTAAGTAGAAACAAAATAAAACAAACAAAGCAACAAAAAAGTGTTTTCAAATTTGAAAACTAATGGCACTAACAGAAAGTTCATAATTTTTCTAAAACTAAAAGCAAAAAACAATTAAAAAATAAAGCAAAAAACAAAAGAAAATAAATAATGCAGAAAACAAAACAAAAAAACTGGAAAAAATAGCAACAATAAGTATTTTGTTGTAAATAGAAACAATATAAAATAAATAAAGCAACAAAGAAAAAAAAGTGCCACCTACTGGGCCCCCACGGCCTGAATACGACTAGAAACCCTACCATGGGCCAAGATTCAGGCCCGCAGGAGGCCCAGTAGGCCCACAGGCACACAACGCAGGGTTAGACCCGAAAGCCTGCATTTGAGAGGAGCTCGAGAGGGAAGGCGCAGTAGCGCTTATAAACCACTCTCGAGCTCTCTCAGCTAGCGAGGTGGGACTAAAGTTTTGGCGCGGGGCAGCACAAGGCCTTTGGTCCCGGTTGGTGCCAGCAACCGGGACTAAAGGGGGCATTGGTCACGGTTCGTGGCACAAACCGGGACCAATGCCCCCTTTAGTCCCGGCTGGTGCCACCAACCGGGACCAAAGGCCGCCGGCCTTTGGTCCCGGTTGGTGGCACCAGCCGGGACTAAAGGGGGCACTGGTCCCGGTTTGAGCCACGAACTGGGACCAATGCCTTTGCTATATAAGCAACACTTGGGAATTTTTCAGATTTCCCTCGCCAGTTGCCCCCGATGACGCCGACCTCCTCGATGCCGCCAGGCTGCCCCGACGCCACACGCTGCCCCCGCCGTCGCCGTCGCCCGCACCCTCGCCGGTCGTCGCCTGCGCCCATCTTCACCGTCGCCCGCGCCCTCGTCGCCCGCACCCGTCGTCGCCATCGCCCGCGCCCTCGTCAGCCGTCGCCCGCGCCCGTCATCGCCCGCGCCCTCGCCGGCCGTCGCCCGCGCCCGTCGTCGCCGTCGCCCGTGCCCTCGTCGCCCGCGCCCTCACCGGCCATTCCCTGCCCCGACGCGTCGCCGCCTCTGTGAGCACCGCGCGTCTGCCGCCCCCGCCGCCGCCATGCATTTTTTTAATTATACATGTCTTTTTACATGTTTTTAGATTTTCATATATATATATATATATATATGTATGTATGTATGTATCTTTTAGATATATGTTTTTTTTATGTATGTTCATATAGGTATATATGTATGTATTTTTTCAATTGTAATGATGTTTTAAAAATACATATATGCAAAAGTTAGATTTTTTATTAGAAAAGTTTTATCTATATATGTTCTCTGATTTAGTACATTTTAGGTTAGTTTCATTTTAAAAAAAGTTTTATATATTTAGGAAGAAGGAATAGAAGGAAGAAGAAGGAAGAAAATGTTTTATATATGAGGGTCGAGAGGGGGTCGATGGTCGCCGAGGGGTCGAGGGTCGAGAGGGGGTCTAGGGTCGCCGAGGGGTCGAGGATCGTCGAACATGAGAGGAAGAAAAGGATAAAAAAAGAAGAGGAATAAGAAAAAAAAGAGGAGAAGAAAGAATAGAGGAGATCTTCTCCTCTATTCTTTCTTCTCCTCTTTTTTTCTTCTTCCTCTTTTTTTATAGGGAACGAGGGTCGTCGAGGGTCACCGAACATGAGAGGAAGAAGAGGATAAAAAAAGAAGAGGAAAAAGAAAAAAAAGAGGAGAAGAAAGAATAGAGGAGTTCTTCTCCTCTATTCTTTCTTCTCCTCTTTTTTTTCTTCTTCTTCCTCTTTTTTTATCGAGAACGAGGGTCGTCGAGGGTCGCCGAGGGGTCGAGGATCTTGAGGGGGTCGACGGTCGCCGAGGGGTCGAGGGTCGAGAGGGGGTCTAGGGTCGCCGAGGGGTCGAGGGTCGTCGAACATGTGAGGAAGAAGAGGATAAAAAAAGAAGAGGAAGAAGAAAAAAAGAGGAGAAGAAAGAATAGAGGAGTAGAACTCCTCTATTCTTTCTTCTCCTCTTTTTTTTCTTCTTCCTCTTTTTTATCGGGAACGAGGGTCGTCGAGGGTCGCCGAGCGGTAGAGGAAACCCTAAATAGCAAGTATCGTCGGTGTGAGAGACATGTGGCCGTCGGTGTCGGACACTACATCCACGTCCCACAAGTGACGCGGGCTTCGACGCCCACGTCACTTGTGGGATGTGGATGTAGTGTCCGACACCGACGGCCACATGTATCTCACACCCACGATACTTGCTATTTAGGGTTTCCTCTACCACTCGGCGACCCTCGACGACCCTCGTCCCCGATAAAAAAAAGAGGAAGAAGAAGAGAAAAAAAGAGGAGAAGAAAGCTCCTCTATTCTTTCTTCTCCTCTTTTTTTCTTCTTCCTCTTCTTTTTTTATCCTTGAAGCGTTGTCGAGGCCACCCCAAACCCTAGAAAAGCAGCGTCGAGGCCACCCCAAATCCTAGAGAAGCAGCATCGAGGCCACTAATTAATATTAGTTCTATGTTTGCCACTAATATATCCATCTGTCATGTTTGAATAATAATTGCCATGTTGTAAATATTTTAAGAAACTATGGACACCGCCCGAGACGAAGTACAAGAAGAGTTGTTTGGGGACATAATCGCACAAGGAAGTGATGCCGTCTGCTCGTTGTTTCTCAACGACACTGATGGTCTGGAAGCAGCTGGCTTTGATTATGATGGCTTCGGTGACCTAATGCTGGTGCAAGAAGGAGACCGTGAGGACGGCTCCGGTGACACAATGTCGGTGCAAGAAGGAGACCGTGATGACGTCTCCGGTGACCGAACCGAGTCTGGCCATGTATATATATATATTAGTTAAGCTTCTGCTGACTAGCTAATTGATGCATTCATTGTTTTGGTATGTACACATATTAATTAAGTCTTTGTTCTTTTTGCTAGCCCTCCGGATCGAGCACAACTTCGGTAAAGAGGCGAGGCCCGAAGAGAAAGTTGAGCTCGGATGAAAAGTTTGAGATCATAGCAATCGCGCCCGATGGCCAACCAATTGAACCCCTCCGGACAAAGAGCGCATTTGTTGCTCAGTGCGGGGTTTTGGTTAGGGACAAGATCCCAATCAGCATCCAGCAATGGTTAAAGCCTGCTACAGAAGACCCTAAGGTGTCTTATGTCAATGATATGCAGAAAAATGATCTTTGGACTGAGCTGAAGTCAAATTTCACCCTACCGCCAGAGGATGATCCAGAGAAGCCAGTTAAAGAGCAATTAATCAAGTCTTTTGCTCTTAAGAGGATGGCAGAACTATTCAGGAGGTGGAAGAAAGAGCTGAATAAGTTTGTCGAAAATAAAGAGACACCAGAATTCAAGGGCAGATATGAGAAGATCAGAGATCACTGGACCGCATTTGTGGCCCACAAGACATCGGAAAAGAGTAAGAAGATGTCGGCGACAAACAAGCAAAATGCTGCGAAGAAGAAGCATCACCATCGCACGGGGTCAGGTGGCTACCTCGCAGCCCGGCCTAAGTGGGCCAAGGCTAAGAATGATCTGGTTGATAAAGGGATCGAACCAGAGACAATTAACTGGCCAGACCATTGCCGGACTTGGTTCTTCGGGGCTGGCGGAACCTTGGACCCTGTATCAGGGAAGTGCATTTGGACGGACGAGCAAATGGAAATACCAGTCAAGAGGCTTAAGCACTATATCGAAGCAGCGCAGCAAGGGACGTTCGTTCCAGACAGAGAGAACGACGAGCTCACAATGGCCCTCGGGAATCCTGAGCACCCTGGACGGACACGAGGCACGCCAGGCTCCATTCCGTGGAAGGCTGGGTTTCCGACGCAGGTGGTTACAAATGCCACGAGAGGAGGAAGAAAGTGGAGCAGACCCAACTGCAGGCGCTGCACGCTAGGGTACAAGCGATAGAGGAACGAGAAGCAAATCGCAGCAAACAAACTGCCGAAGCTTCCCCCGAAGCTACCCCGCCATCTCAACGGAGAAGCAGCGTGGCTTCCACCGAGCTGCTTCAGCCGAAGCATGTCTTGACGGCTCCTGCCAGCTATCCCGTGGATGCTATCACGGAGTCTCAAAATTGCCACCTTATGACGCGATGGATTAATATGAAGGTCAGGGTGGCTGTTGGCTCTGTTTTTCCTATTGAACCCGGCACAACTTTTCACTGCCGGTCGATTCCAGAAGGATATACTAGGGTGATGGTGGATGAAATAACGGAGGGATTTGAGGACCTCCAGCTTGACCACCCTACTGGTGAAGGGGAGACTCGGCTGGGTTCTGCTCTGAAGACTCCATGCCTATGGCGGAAGGAGCTCATCAACCTTCCGAACTGGACGCCTCCGCCGCCTCCTCCTCCTCCGGCGAGTCAGGGCACTCCGCCTCCTCCACCGCCTCCTCCTCCGGCGAGTGACGATCAGGGCACTCGGCCGGCTCCTTCTCCGGCGCATGGCGGCACTCTGCCTCCTTCTCCGCCTGTGTTGGCGCGCCCGAGCAGCCAGCCTGCTCCTTCTCCGCCTCGTCAGCAAGGGCGGAAGAGACCTGCCGCCGCTCCGGCTGCTCCAGCGCGTAGTAGTCCTCCTCCGCCTCGTAAGCAAGTAAAGAAGATAACCGCTCCGTCTGCTCTGCCGGCGTCTAGCAGTACGGCCAGAGGCAGGAGGACATACAGATTCGGTCCTTCTCTGAAGACTCCAGAGAAGTTACCATACGAGAGGACCCCAGAGGAGAACGCCGAGATCGCGCGAGAAGAAGTGAGGAACTTCTTTGAAGGGGTGAAAGCAAAGAAACATCCACCTCTGGAGGAGAAGGTAGATCCGGTGAAAGCGAAGCGCACTCTGGCTGCCCTGACAAAACCACCCAAGTCTACGCCGAAAGGAAACTATGAGCGCATTATTGGAAAGGAATTTGCCAAAGCGGAGCGGTCGGGAAGTACTGTCAGTGATCAAAGGCTGAAAGAACGACGAGCTGGGAAACAAATTGCCCAGCTCGGCGAACAAGCGAAGCAATCGTGCCCCCCCCGCTCAAGGTGCCTAGCGACATCGTCGCTAATGATCCGAGGATGGTGCCCGGTTATAGCAATCTTGGAGAATACCTGCCCGACGATGTACATTATGATTTCATGGAGGTGCAGATACAAAGATACGAGTACGGGAAGCCTCTCGTCAAAGATGAAAGATCTCTATCAACAATGATGCGAAGATTGCATGATTGGTACTTGAAAATCTGCAGAGAGTCTGGGGGGAGGAGTACTTTGCATGTGAGAGTTAAAAAGGAGCATGACCTCATTGGAATTGATCTGTTGCCTGTTCCATTTGAGGAGTTCTTTCAGTTTTTCAATCAATTGGCCCTCAATAAAGCAACGGTCACCTGCTACTGTCTGTAAGTAGTACTACTTCTGTCATTAAGTCTCTCTATATAGCTCAGCTCTTTCATTGCATGTATTTATAATTATCCTCACTATATTATGCAGATTGAAGATCATCGAATTGAAGAAAAGACAAATTGGTGATATTGGGTTCATTAACACAAATATCATAGATGCAACTCAGGTTAAATTTCATGCCGCAGATACCGAGGCCAACTTGCTACGATCGTTGGTAATAAATGAAAACAAAGATATAATACTCTTTCCTTACAACTTCAAGTGAGTGTTACTGTCTTGTGCGTATTCGGTTTCCCTTATATATTAGTCAAGGTTATAGTAATGTAATTGATGAGTTATGCATGCGTGTGCAGTTTCCACTATATTCTCCTAGAGATTAAGCTTGAGCAGGGACTAGTAACCGTCTTAGACTCAAGACGAAAAGATCCCCAGGACTATGCGGACATGACTCAAATGCTCGAGAAGTAAGTTAAATCGATCATTATCCACCATATCAGCAACTTTGTTCATTTCCTGATATATCAAGTAATTGTTTTCTTTGTCTGGCAGGGTTTGGAAAAAATTCACCAAAAAAGCTCCGGGACTCCCGAAGAAGCTGCAATTTAGACACCCGAAAGTAAGTACTATAGTAGCATGTTCCGCGCATCTCCTATTGATTCAAGCGCTAGTTTCATCAATACCATTTGGCATTCTTGCTTATCAGTTTGATTGACCTCTATTTCTTGTAAAGTGGTTGTGGCAGGAACAAGGGAATGATTTCTGTGGATACTACATTTGCGAGTCCATCCGCCACACGACCTGTGAGCGGGGCTACTCTGACGAACAATATGAAGTGTGTAAATAACAACATTCACAATTTTATTTTATTACCATCATTTGTGTTGATTTTCATTCATTCATATATATATGTATTGACCCCCTTCTTCAAATTAGATGTTTCGGAAGCGGGATGAACTCCTAGCACCAGCTCGCATGCGAGCAATTCAAGAGGAATTGGCGGCATTCTTTCTTGACCACGTGATCGCTGAAGACGGAGAATACTATGTGGACCATGAGTCCGTATGTTAGGAGATTATATTTGTAAGAGATAATTATTGTATATATGTAGCCGGTAGTGTCGGATAGATATACGAGAACTTGTTGTTCGACCAATCTCTCAGAGAAGGAGAGGTGGTCGATATCACTTCTCTCTGTATGCATATATGTTCATGACGATCTTTTGTTTCCTTCGTTTGCTTACTAGCTAGCTAGCGTGTCTAGTCCTCTCTATATGTATGTATAGTACGTAGCGTCGACCAAGCACGGACATAAGAGAGGACACTTCTCTCTATTAATTATAGCTAGCTAACACAATATATGAAACACCTAAATTAACACCCCAAAACCCCCAACCCCCCCCCTCTAAAAAAACAAAAACCCCAGCCACAGAAATGCTGACGCGTGGATGCCTATTGGTCCCGGTTGGTGCCACCAATCGGGACCAAAGGCCCTCCTGCCTGGGCTCCGCGCACAGGCCACGTGGAGGCCCATCTGCCCCGGTTCTGGATTGAACCGGGACTAAAGGGACAGGGCATTAGTACCGACCCTTTAGTCCCGGTTCAGGAACCGAGACAACAGGCCCTTACGAACCGGGACAACATGCCCTTTTTCTACTAGTGAAGAGGAGTTCATCCGTATTAAGCCACGGGATGGATTCTCCATGTACAACCCCCCTAACTGGGCGAGCTGCTACCTTTTACTCCAGATCTTCCGACATTCTTCATTATAAGTATTTACCTTGCTATTTCATAGCAGGAACTGCGAAAAGCTGTGAGGGAGGTCCATAGCCCGTCTCCACAGCCAGAGGACCCTGACCGGGCCCTCGACCCCGGTCTTGAAGAAGATCCGGACATATTCGTGGAACTCATCGACAGGACGTTCTATTAGTTGAGCTGCAATGGTGCCTTGGTGGCTATCATAGCCAATTATCCGGGCCTGCTCCCTGCATCGCATGTAAGTAAAACCGGAGTCCCAACTTCTGAGAAGGACCCCTTTTTTTCACTTCACCCATCACACACATATGGTGTCCTACAGGGAAGGCCCTCGGGCCGCCACGCCGAACCCGCGGTGACTCACCAGCAAGGGGCACCGAAACCGGATAGGCTTAAAAGGAAGGCGGTCAGGACTGAGACGCCATCGCAGAGGTATGGAAAAAAACCCTGCTCCATGGTTTGTTGTCTTTAAAATATAATAACGTCCATGGTTCCTGCCAGGAAAAACGCTCGCCGGACCATGCCCGGAGAGCCTGCCGGCCATGCCTCCACCAGCCGAACTCCAGAGCCGGACTTAGGGGCAGATGCCAACGTGGGGACCACACCAGATGTTCCTCCTACAGAGGATGCGGATAGGCTGTCCGCTATGAATTCCGAAGTGGAGAGTGCCATGAATCACTGGCGCCGCCGGGCCATACTTCGCGATCCTGGTTTCTCCGAAGAGGCGTTCGATGCCTTCAACTCAGGAGACGTGTACATCCGAGCTGCTCAAAATGGTCTTGCCAGAGCCACATACAAGTATGTAAAGGATATACGGGTAAGAAAATCTGATAATTATATATATCAGTAGCCCCTGAGACTTGAAATAGTTGACACAACTGGTTTAAGGATCATTATTTCTGTAGGCTCTTACGGAGAAGAACACCCAGTTGTCTCAAGAGCTGGAGGAGTGCAAAGCCCAGTTGCGGGCCGTAGTTGCCTCAATGAAGGAGTCCGTGAAGGCCCCATCTAGTAACACTTGCTTCTATCAAAAAGAAGGATATGTACCGGTTAGTATTCGACATGTATGCAAATATAACAATAGATTCTGCAGATGACACCGGAGTGAATCCGGAGGTCGTGCGAGGGGATGAGCAACATGCTCAATGACAGCTAGAGGCTGGCGAGCGCATGCTGACGCGGGTTAGGCAGGAGAAAAATGATCTCCAAGATGCCAATACCTAGCTGGGCGTTGAACTGAAAGACGTTCGGGCCCAGCTAGCTGTTGGGGAACGTAGTAATTTCAAAAAATTTCCTACGCACATACAAGATCATGGTGGTGCATAGCAACGAGAGGGGAGAGTGTTGTCCACGTACCCTCATAGACCGAAAGCGGAAGTGTTAGCACAACACGGTTGATGTAGTCGTAAACTCATAATATAACTGTCATCGAAACTTTAAGCATGTCCACCGGTCACCCATCACGTTGCGGTGGTGGAGGAACAATGCGGCAACTATTCCTCTATTTTGAGGACTAACTATGTCCGGATTCCCGAGCTCTCCGAGCCGGATACCCGCTTACGGGAGGACATTACCCAAGCCCTGAACCTAGAATCAGGCAGCGGGACAAATTTATCGGGTAACACTTTGGAACCCGAACTTCCAAGATTGGAAACTCCTCGGCCCCTGGGTCTCAGATCGGGTAGGAATTCGGACTTAAATCCACCCACCCACCCAGACATAAACGATCTTTCCCACATCAGGCAAGAGCCCCATGAAATAATACATCATTATTGGGCCAGATTCCTCCTTGTGATGAACAAGGTTAAGGACCGTCGTGAGGAAGATGTAGTCTCACTTTTCTGCAATAATTGCATGGACAAGGGAATCCTTAACGCCTTAAGTCGCCGTGACATATCACGCTTCGCTGACTTAGCGTCAATAGTATGAAAGTACTGTGCAATGGAAAGCGCCTGGAAAACCGAAACGAAATTTTGGGATAATCCGGCTCCGAATATACACCCAGTCCGAAGTAAAATGATGCACTATCATAAGACGCCCGAGCTAGTTACAAAGAAACAAGAACCCTCTACAAGGCATGGAACCGTACTGGAGGGATGGCTTAACGGACCCTGCAAAATTCACATTACAACGGATACAATACCAACACACAGCTTTAGAGCATGTTGGATACTCCGGTAGGTGGCCAAAAGTGGTGATGATCTTCTTATCCCAAATGCCACAGAGCACCATCCCGTGGATAACAATACGGTGTTAACAGTCTTTGAGACATTTGCGTCAAATAATAGGCGCAAGCGAACACTCCGTAGCATGGCCGAAATCTGCCATGTAGCAGCAATAAATCCATGGAGTGACACGCCTATTACCTTCAATGCCAGTGATGAACCTAAATTCCGAACAGCCCGAGCACCAGCTGCACTGGTCCTCATTCCAATTGTGGACGACTTTCAACTCACCAAAGTACTCATGGACGGCGGCAGCGGATTAAACCTCATCTATGAGGAAACTCTTCAAAAAATGGAAATAGACTGGAACCGCATTGAGCAAAGTAGCACAACCTTCAGAGGAATCATACCCAGTCGGGAGGCACGATGCGCTGGGAAAATCACACTAGATGTGGTATTCGGTACACCAGCGAATTATAGGTCCGAAGAAATTACGTTTCAAGTGGCCCCGTTCAGCAGTGGATACCACACCCTTTTAGGACGTGAGGTGTTCATGATCTTCCAAGCTGTCCCCCATTATGGGTACATGAAGCTCAAAATGCCCGGGCCCAACGGAATCATCACTCTCGCCAGTGATCTGGACACAGCACTCTGCGCCGAAAACAAAACAGCCGCACTGGCCCTCGAGGCATTATCCGAAGCCCTCTCGGCCGAGGAATTAACCACGCTACGCTCCACAGTGGATAGGGACGACATGATACTCGATAAGAGATCCAAGTCCACCTCTTTTAAACCAGCGGACGAAATAGTCAAATTCCAATTCCACCCAACGGACCCTACAAAAACAGCCTCCATCGGGGCACAGTTAAACCCCGCCGTGGACGCCGCACTACGAGAGTTCCTGCGCGAGAATTGGGACATATTCACCTGACACCCCTCAGACATGCCAGGAATCCCACGCAGGCTGGCCGAGCATAGCCTCAATATCCTAAAGGGATTCAAGCCGGTCAAGCAAGCTCTTCGGCGTTTCTCCGAACCTAAGAGACATGCCATGGGAGAGGAACTAGCCAAGTTATTGGAGCTGGATTCATTAGAGAGATAAAACACCCGGACTGGCTAGCAAACCTGGTGATGGTACCAAAGAAGGATAAATCCTGGCGCCTTTGTGTCGATTTCAAGGACCTCAATAAAGCTTGCCCAAATTATCCCTTCCCCCTCCCCCGCATCGATCAAATTATCGATGCTACCGCAGGACACGAGTCATTGTGTTTCCTCGATGCATACTCCGGTTACCACCAAACCAAGATGACGGATTCCGACTGACGGTGTCCTGGACTAGGGGGTACTCACCACGTCGTCTCCCGATCTGTTAGATTGGGCCGAGGACTCACATGGACATATACTCATGGGCCAATCCAAACAACTGCCGCATACATGGAAGATTCCACAAGACTTGGTGATCAAGAAAAGGACTCCTCCCAACCGGCGTATTCGGCTAGGACTCTTGTTATCCTAGGCCTCTGGTGCATTATATAAACCAAGGCCAGGCTAGTCGATAGATCATATACAGACAATCATACCATACGCTAGCTTCTAGGGTTTAGCCTCTCTGATCTCGTGGTAGATCTACTCTTGTACTACCCATATCATCAATATTAATCAAGCAGGACGTAGGGTTTTACCTCCATCACGAGGGCCCGAACCTGGGTAAAACATCGTGTCCCCTGCCTCCTGTTACCATCTGCCTAGACACACAGTTTGGGCCCCCCTACCTGAGATCCGCCGGTTTTGACACCGACATTGGTGCTTTCATTGAGAGTTCTGCTGTGTGTTCGACAAAAGGTTGATGGCTCGCCTATAGATCAACTGCGACTTCGGCATCTTCGTCACCAGCTCGACTGGTCACCTTGGTTTGACCAAGGACTACGTCCTACCTCCAATCGTCATGTTCAGATGAGGGCCTTTATAAACATCAACTCCGATCTCTATCAAGATCATGGAGGAATCATCCATGGAGCTCGGGGGCTCAACGTCAACATTGACCTCGGGCGAACATGCTGTTTTTCCGAACAGCAAACTTGTATCCGCTGCCACGACCTCTTAGAGCATCGCTTTGACGATCCCTTTGGTGGAATTGTGCGGAATTGAGTCTACAACAGGCATGCAAAATTTCGTCGAGTTCCGATGGGGGAATCTCTGACAATCTACGATATACCGGAGCCCTGTCAAATCTGGACGGGAATCTGGACGAGTTTAGGGCGTGGTCTACAGAGCCCAGCTCGGAGGTCCTTTGGAAGATCCAACCTTTCATCTACTGCGGAATTCCCATATCTACCACCCCTCCAAATTTAAGCTTGATCCGACGGTTCAAACTCCGGGAAACTACCGATGAGTGGATCAATTTTTGGATCCATTTTCTGCGCGAATACGGATCCGACCCGAATTCATGTTTCTTTATGAATGTGACATTGGACAACCTTTTTAGAGGAATTCTCTTCTAGGGTATTGTGCGTTGTTTTTAAACACGTGCCCGTAAATTTTTAAGCCTCCCCTAAGGTGGCCTTCATCATCATGCTGGTGTCAAACCAGTCCGGCGATATTGCTCCAAGGCTGTCGACCTGCGCTAGACACGTCGTCACTTTATTGAGCCGAGCTCAACTTCTTCGGATCATCATCACGGCAAGCCAAACGTGAAGGATAAATCATCACCAACATCGCCGCCCCACGGATTACACGAAGCGAGCATACCAGCATCGCTGCACGGTCACTTCATCAAGTCGGCATCGACCATGTCACGACCTGCATCGGCAGGGCCGCACTATTGCTTCTTCAAGGTGGTGTCCATCACGCCGACCTACTTCGACTCATCGGCTGACATTGAGGCTTCGACAACTCGGCTGGACCGGGGGCTTCGCCATCTCTTCATCAACCTACTCCGGAGACTTCAGCGTCACTAGCCGACCAGCTCCGTCATGATAGCTGGACCGAGGGCTTTGCCTCGGCGAGCCAACCTTGGCCAGCATCGCCATACCATCGCTTTATCGCCCATCAGGCAATGGGTGTGCGGATTGAGTCCCAATTTTGGGAATCACATTCCTTCGGATTGCTATAACTAATAAACCAGGTGCTATTAATCCCAATATTTTTTGCTTGGTTGGTTCATTTTTCCCAAGGAATTATTACTCTGGTTTCTCCATCATATGTACACAGGTCTATCAAATGGTGGCCGCATTAACGACAGTCGCATGGTGGTTCGGTCAGTTTCCGTACATAGTCCGGCGAACGCTGCATCCGGAGCTCGGACCGACCTGTGAATTCAGGCTTTGTCACGCCTTCACCGCATCACGGTGACATTGACTTCGGCGTCAGGCCATATTTCTTTTATTACTCACTTTGCATAGATTATTTATTATGCAATGTTTTTTTAATTATCATTATTACTATTATCTCCGGTTTGCACTATTTTTTGTGCACAGGAAAATGATCTGGGGACTTTGGCGTCACTCTGCCAGTCTGCATTGACCGTGCTATGTCACCACTTCGGCGTGTCGAGCTCTCCGCTCCGCCACCTCGGGACCGACTTGGAGGATGGAACCTTATCCCGCATCAAGCTCGGATCGCGTCATCAATACCGAACGCATTAACCAGCTAAGTCGCTTTCATGCTCAAAACTTTAATTTCTAACTTGTGTTCGGTTCGACCAAGCATTATACTTTTTTGGAAAAAAGTTGCTTGTAAAAAATTTCCTTGTCCAAACTTTGTTTGTGACGCATAAATTCAAATACCCAATTCATTTGGGGGCTTCCTTCATGAAGCTTTTCCTCTTGCATATGATTATACTTGTACGGCTTCATTCCTTGTTCATGTATTACGCCACAATATGCACCATATTGACTTAAGCGATTTGCAAGCTGGGTTGCCTCGCTCCTGTGTTTACCCCTACATTCCCGATTGTTCAGCTAGGGAGTAAAGGGAGCACCTCTGCGATTGTCACGATCGGGTCACCTGAGCCGGACCTCAGACTGGGTGAAGCCGAAAGCTAGCGCTCTTATTGTTTTCAATTATGGTCGGCACACAACGGAACTCATGAGTACAAAAAATCTATTGCACAAGTCTCATAATAACAATGAGCACCGAAGAAAGGTATCGGTGGGGGTACTATTTTCTTCGAAGATGCTTCTTACACTTCGCAGTAATATAGCATAAGTTCCCTGAGTGCGCTTTGTCTGTTACAGCCTTATGGCCTGATTGCCTGGTTATTGGAAACACCGTCGATATTGTCGACAGATGGAGTACATAACACTTTCGGTCCTTGACCGAAGAGGGAGAAGCCGACGGTCGGTTAAGACGCGTTTAAAGTTCGGTTGAACATAGATATGATATAAGTGCTTCGGTACATGCAATCATTCTTTTACCCAAGTCACTTAGGGGCTCTTAATATTTATATGAGCTATTTTATAGTAAATGTGTTTTCTTCTTGGTCGTTGCAAAGTCTTTTTCTATCGCTCCTTTTTCGACGTGAGTGTGTGGTCAATAGCCAGATGACCCATTTTCTCTCTAGTGACCGCTTGAGTTTAGTTCGCTAAACTGGTCTAACGAGAAGCACTCCGCCTTCGGGATAGGAGGCTACAGCCGTAGGCTGACCCGCTTGAAGTCTTGAGATCGGATGTGCAATGTTAAAGCATGACAGAAGCACTCTTTTTTTCTAAGACCAATTTTCAGATTGGCACCGAACACTTGATCTTGTTCGGACGTCAAGTTTTTACTGACGTTTTTTGGTTTTCCAAGCTTATGGCACTTTTAAACTATTTGTGTGTTTTCAGCACAAGTCTCGTAGTGCAATGCCAGACACCTTTATAGATTCGGCAAAAATATTCTCAGATATTGCTATATATGCATCGGTTTCGAATTGTGTCTTCGGTCAATAGTTAGGTTGCCCGGCTCCTGCGCTTGCCTCCTACGTTGCGCTTTGTTCGGCTAGGTGTGCAAAGGGAGAATCACTGCGATTGTGCTTCTAGCTCACATGGTTAAGGACCTTAGTGGAGAAAGCCGAAAACTGACTGTCACAATAAGCGTAAGCTGGTCAGTGATCCGATGATGGTGTTAAATGACGGGCCATTCATAACAATGGCCGAAGTGTTTACGGCTTGACCTCCACTGTCGCCGAACACTACCGGGGGCTATTAACTGGCCTCGCAAACTAAATCCGATATTTTGCTCTTACAATGGAGCTGAGGTTTCATGATCATGCTTAGCATGACAACCCAAAGAAAGGAATCGATAGCAGGACTATTTTCTCTGGAAGACATTTCTTATGTTAAACAGTAATATAACATATCTCTCTGCGTACCTTTGTTTATAAAACCGTATGGCCAGATTGCCTTGTTTGTCGTAAATCTTTGCCCTCATAAAGGCTATATAGAGTAGGACAAACACTCCTCGGCTACTAGCCGAGGAGGTGGAAGCCGATGGTCGGTCAACAAAGTTTTGTACAGTGCGGATCTGAGCATTAATGACGTAAAGTACTTGGATACATAGAGTCATTACACATAATTTGTGATTTTACTACGGATATCGATCCTTAATTCGTCCACCTGTGCCCGCATTAAGGCTCATGGGCTACTGGGCTTCGGGCTTATTATTTACAAATATTAAAGGGGTACATCGATCCCCTGATCTGGTATTGCCACCTGACCAGTGTCTCGGGGGCTACTGCATTGCATGTCCAATGCAGAAAATTTTATGTGCAATATAGTTTCCGAGGAGATTTTGATCCTCAGGTTGGTCGGCCGCACTGTAATGCCCCGGACACACCCGCCGGTGGTCGTTACTCCTGGCGGGATCTAGACTGGCCCCACAGATCAATACTAGTCTTTTCTGCGCACTTTGTCCTCACTCATGCGCACCCGGGAGCAACTTCCCGGTCGGTCACCTATCCTGACACTACTCCAAGCTGAGCACGCTTAACTTTGGAGTTCTGTCCGAATGGGCTCCCGGAAAAGAAGGAATTCCTTATTGATATGAGTAGTCTATCATCCCTAATAAGCCAGGTTATCACATACACCACCACTTAGAGGAACCGACGTCCTCGTCGGGCCACATGAACATTCCCTTTTGGCACATACGTCTGTGCATCCAGTCCGGTACATGTGCCATGCCGGGTGCCACAACGGGTCACAAACGTCATGAACAACATGACCGCGCACCTGTCCGCAACCATCCGTGTAACCGCGAGGGTCGGCTCTGATACCAAACTTGTAATGCCCCGGACACACCCGCCGGTGGTCGTTACTCCTGGCAGGATCTAGACTGGCCCCACAGATCAATACTAGTCTTTTCTGCGCACTTTGTCCTCACTCATGCGCACCCGAGAGCAACTTCCCGGTCGGTCACCCATCCTAACACTACTCCAAGCTGAGCACGCTTAACTTTGGAGTTCTGTCCGAATGGGCTCCCGGAAAAGAAGGAATTCCTTATTGATATGAATAGTCTATCATCCCTAATAAGCCAGGCTATCAAACGCACCCAACCTGAGTCTCGAGGACTGAGCACGCCGCTTTTAGTGTCCCGAAGAATTCTGCTGAGCTAGGACTTGATCCTCAGACCGATTTTGCAAATTAACCTGAGTCTCAGCGGCTACTGGGATCAGCGGTCTTACGTCATCCTTCAGGTGCATCTCGGGTTTTAGACCGATACACACCTTGAGGGCTACTGACTATATATCTCGGCAGAGAATAAATTGCACCAATAAAAAATATTGACAAAAAATCGGCCCACAGTAGGGATGGTGCACCACCTCGGAAGCAGTCCGGCATAAAGCTCGGGCGCTAGTGGCTGGCTCCATAGAGGGCATTTCCAGCATTAAGCTCGGCTAAACTCCTTTAACTTTTTTGGACCAAGATGATCTATGACATCTTGGATATAGTCCGGCATTGGAGCTTGGATATAGTCCAGCGTTGGAGCTTGGACACAGTCCGGCGTTGGAGCTCGGATACATTTCAGCGTTGGAGCTCAGAAGTAGTTCGGCATTGGTGCTCGGCTGCAAAAAATACCTCGAATGCAGTCCGGCGTTAGAGCTCGGACGCAAGAGGATACTGCCTCCCGGGAACAACTTCAAACCCGAGGTGTGGCATAAAAATAACAAGGCATTGATAAAGGCCGAAAACTTAAAGGGTGTAACACCCTCGATGCGACTATATCTCCCACGTGTCGACGCACGACTTAGAGGCATAATCGCATTGAAGGCATATGTCGCAAGTTAGGCAATCTTCACAACATCCCATGTAATATTATAATGAAAGGGGAGATAACATAGTTGGCTTACACTCGCCACGTCAATCAAGTACATAAATAACATTACATCATCCAAACACTCATGGCCCGACTACGGCGCCAAAATAAAAGAGAACCCAACATGCGACACGGTCCCGTTCACCCCCAACTGGGCACCACTACTGATCATCGGGAAAGGACTCATAGTAACGTTGAGAGTCTTCGTCGAACTCCCACTTGAGCTCATACGCGTCTGCTGGAGCGGAATCATCAGGCCCTGCATCTGGTGTAATAGTAATCTGTGAGCCACAGGGACTCAGCAATCTCACACCCTCGCGATCAAGACTATTTAAGCTTATAGGTAAGGCAAGGTAAAATATGAGTGGAGCTGCAGCAAGCGACTAGCAAGTATGGTGGCTAGCTTATACGCAAAAGAGAGCGAGAAGAGGAGGCAAAGCGCGAGCGAGAAACTAGAGAACCACCTGCGCAAACATTACTCCAACACCGTGTCCACTTCCCGGACTCCGCCGAGAAGAGGCCATCATGGTAACACACTCAGTTGATTCAATTTAATTAAGTTAAGGTTCAAATTATCTACAACCGGACATTAACAAATTTCCATCTGCCCATAACCACGGGCACGACTTTCGAAAGTTCAAATCCCTGCAGGGGAGTCCCAACTTAGCCCATGACAAGCTCTCATGGTCAACGAAGGAATAGACCTCCTCCCAAGACGTTCCGATCAGACTCGGTATCTCGGTTCTTCAAGACACTTCGACAGGTTAAAACAAGACCAGCAACACCACCCGAATGTGCCGACAAATCCCGATAGGAGCTGCACATATCTCGTTCTCAGGGCACACTCAGATGAGACTAGCTACGAGTAAAACCAACCCTCAAGTTTCCCTGAGGTGGCCCAGCAGGCAGCTCAATTCGGACCAACACTCAGAGGAGCACTG
>NC_057794.1:1072554-1074854 GCF_018294505.1 Triticum aestivum | reverse complement strand
TTAAAATAAGATGACCCTTGGGCTCCAGTAACCCAAGGGAAAAAGAGGCTAGGTGGCAAATGGTAAAACCAAGGTTGGGCATTGCTGGAAAAGCTTTAAACAAGGCGAACTATCAAGGGATTCCCATTATAACCCAACCACATAAGGAACACAAAATCCGGGAACATAACACCAATATGACGGAAACTAGGGCGGCAAGAGTGGAACAAAACACTAGGCGAGAGGCCGAGCCTTCCACCCTTTACCAAGTGTATAGATGCATTAAGATAACAAGATAATATAATGATATCCCAACAAGTAAATAAATGTTCCCACAAGGAACGGCCTTCAATCTTCACCTGCAACTAGCAACGCTATGAGAGGGGCTGAGCAAAGCGGTAACATAGCCAAACAACGGTTTGCTAGGAAATGGTGGGTTAGAGGTTTGACATGGCAATATGGGAGGCTTGAAAACAAGTGGTAGGCATCATAGCATTCTCATAGCAAAAGAGGGAGCAAACTAGCATAGCAAAGATAGTAGTGATTTCGAGGGTATATCATCTTGCCTGCACAGTTGTCAGAGTTGACTAGATCCTCGAAAGTAAACTCAACGGGATCCTTGTTAGCGAACTCATCTCTCGGCTCTACCCAAACAAGACAAACAAGCAACAGGACACAATCAACCACGTGCAAACTCAAACAACGTAATGCAAAGATGGTATGCTATGCGGGATGCGATGCGGGATGCGAAATGCAAGATATGATAGGAAATGCATGAACCTAGCCTCATCTTGGAATTCCAAGTGTGGCACTGGAAATATTAGATGAAATCACTTGAAAACGATATAAAGAACGCCGGAATCGGAGTTACGGTTTGGAAATGGCAAGCGATTCAAAAATGACACCGGTCTGCGATTTACAGCAAGTAGCCAACTAAATGCAATGAGATGAACATGCTACAGCAACCAAACATGACAACAAAATGACAGGGATGCATTCAAGATGCTTAACAAAAGTCTAGCACTGAGCTACAGCCAAATCATCCATTAACAGGTTCAAACAAGCATGGCAAAAAATGCATATGACAAACAGATTTCAGACTTAGTGAAATTAACACTTGTCTGGAATTTCAGATCGGGTAGCACTCTTCGGAGCAAAAAAACTACATGCTACAGGACCTGAACAAGGCAAAGTAAAGCATGGCATGGAGCTACTCAAAGGGCTTAACAAAAGTCCCTTAGTGACCTTGAGCCAAAAGGGATCAGAAAATACCATTGCAAGCACGTGAACATAGCAAAAACATAATCAGTTTTCAGACTGAAAAAATGGCACATGCTAAAACATATCTCAAGTAGGCATGTTTACGAGCTCGATGCACTCACTACGGTGCAAGTCATGGCAAGAGAAGCAAACATCCATCAAGAAGGCACAAAATGCAAGCTAGACATGGCAATAACAATAGCATAGCATGCACGGATCAACTACAACATCATCGGCAATATTGCAAACAAGTTGACAATCTGCCCAGATTCACAAAATAGCAAAAGTAGAGCTCGATTGACTCAAGCTAGGGTGCTCCATAATTTCAAGAAAGGACATGGATGGATAGATCACTACAATATTAACAAAACATCCTTACTGATCATCCTCAAAAGAGGCACGGATCACTCGGAAACAACACGAACATATGGCATCATGAGATAAACAGGTCCAGGACTTAGTGAAATTGCTAAGTCCCTGAAAACAGAATTACCAAGCGCACCACTTTGCAAGCTTGCACAAGTCACCACACACATCACAAAAATACATGGGTTGCACCTCTGGAAAGATGACAAAACCCTTAACAAAACATATGTAGAGCATCAGGGCATAGCATGCACACATTAATCATGGCAAAAAAGACAAAAACCTAAATGGAGTAGCAGATCTGACAATTAACTCAAGTAGCCCTCTTCTAACAGCATTTCGGGCATGAAGATGAGCTCAAATGAAAATTATGCAATGGAATGAAATGATGTACTCTCTGAGATGAACATTTTGATATGCTATATGCATGAATCGGAGCTGCGGACGCAAAGTTACGGAGCTGCGAACAGGGGCATATGGATCTGCAATTTTCGGGACTTGGAAGAAAAAAAACAACCTCTAGGGCTACTGTTCACGGATCTCAGATCTGCACGCAAAACGAGGTCGGCCGGGTCCCTCACCGGAGTTCGTCACCGGAGAAGAGGGAGGGGCCGGGCCGGAGCTTGGGGGCGACGCCGGCGAGCTCCGGCGGCGGCGCGCGAGGCTGCGGTGGCGGTGGGCGACCGGGGCGGCGG
>NC_057794.1:1062596-1072088 GCF_018294505.1 Triticum aestivum | reverse complement strand
GGGACGGAGGGGGCCGGCCTTGGGCCCGGCGGGCCGGCGGGTGTGGCGGCGGCGGGAGGCCACGTGGCGCGCTGCCATGGTGCGGGGGCAGCGGCGTGGAGTGTCCGCCCCGGGCGGACAATGTCCGGCGGCGCGCGAGGTGATTTTTAGGGTTAGAAGAGGAGGGGATCCGGGATATTTCGAGGGGGACCTATTTATAGGCATAGGAGGAGTTAGGAGAGTCCAAATGAGGTGCTGTTTTCGGCCACGCGATCGTGATCGAACGATCTAGATGATGGAACAGAGTTAGGTGGGTTTTGGGCCAAAATGGAGGGGGGTTGGGCTGCAACACACACGGGGCCTTTTCGGTCCCTCGGTTAACCGTTGGAGTATCAAACGAAGTCCAAATGATACGAAACTTTACAGGCAGTCTACCGGTAGTAAACCAAGGTCGCTTGGCAAGTCTCGGTCCAATCCAGAAATGTTTAATCCCCACACATGAAAGAAAGGTAGAAATGACCACCGGAGGAGAACGAAGCGCCGGAATGCAAAACGGACAACGGGGAAAATGCTCGAATGCATGAGACGAACACGTATGCAGATGCAATGCACATGATGGCATGATATGAGATGCATGACAACGACAACAACACACGGAGACAAAGAACCCGAACCTGAGGAAATAAATTAACTTAACGCTGAAAACGACAAGAGTTGGAGTACAAATTGGGAAAGTTACATCCGGGGTGTTACAACACTCCACCACTACGAAAGGATATCGTCCCTAGATCTAGGACTGAAAGAACACCGGGTACTCAGAACGGAGGTGTTCCTCGCATTCCCAGGTAGCTTCACGGTCGGAATGGTGTGACCACTTGACTTTCAGAAATTTGATTGACTTGTTGCGAGTCTTGCGTTCAGTCTCTTCAAGAATAGCAACTGGGTGCTCACGATAAGAAAGATCTTCTTGGAGCTCAATGTCCTCGAAGTTGACGGTGCGGTCAGGAGTCCTGAAGCACTTTCGAAGCTGAGAGACATGGAACACATCATGAACATTTGCAAAGTTTGAAGGAAGCTCGAGTTGATAGGAGAAGTCGCCTCTCTTGCTGACAATCCTGAAAGGTCCCACGTATCTAGGGGCAAGCTTCCCTTTGATACTGAAGCGAAGAGTACTTTTCATAGGAGAGACGCGGAGGTAAACATGATCTCCGATCTCGAAAGCCAAATCATGGTGCTTACTATCATAGTAGCTCTTCTGACGGGATTGGGCTGCTTTGAGGTTATCACGAATGACTTTGCACATTTCTTTGGCCTCCGTGATTAAGTCATTACCCAGAAGCTGACGTTCACCGGTTTCAGACCAGTTAAGATGGGTACGGCACTTCCTGCCATACAGAATTTCAAAAGGGGCCTTGCCTGAACTTGCTTAAAACTGTTGTTGTAGGAGAATTCAGCATAAGGAAGACAATCCTCCCACTTCATGCCGAAGGAGATCACACAAGCCCTGAGCATATCTTCAAGAATCTGGTTGACACGCTCGACTTGACCGCTAGTTTGAGGATGGAAAGCTGTGTTGAAGCGGATGTTGGTGCCCATGGCCTTCTGAAAAGAATCCCAAAACTTTGAGGTAAAGATGCTGCCACGGTCTAAAGAGATCACTTGTGGAATACCGTCAGAGAGACAATACGAGAGGTATAGAGTTCCGCCAATTGAGCTGCAGTGATTGACTCTTTAATAGGCAGAAAGTGAGCCACTTTGGTGAGTTTGTCGATGACAACGAATATAGCATCATTACCACACTTGGACTTTGGAAACCCAGTCACGAAGTCCTTCTCAATGTGGTCAAACTTCCATTCTGGAATGGCAAGAGGTTGGAGGAGACCTACTGGCCTTTGGTGTTCTGCCTTCACTCTTCTGCAGACATCACATTCATTTACGAATTGAGCAATCTCGCGCTTCATTCGAGTCCACCAATAAGCTTGCTTGAGGTCCTGATACATCTTCGTGCTCCCAGGGTGGATGGAGAGGAGAGAATTGTGAGCCTTGTTCATGATCACTTTACGAAGGACACCTTTGGGTACAACAATACGATCCTCGAAGAAGAGAGTGTCCTTGTCATCAAGGCGGTAGCACTTGTACTTGGACTGACTCTTAGCAATCCCATTCTTCACCTTTTTCACCATAGCATCAAGAAGCTAGGCTCGGCGAATCTGGTCTTCCAAGGTAGGAGAGACTTGAAGGTTGGCGAGGAAACCTTGAGGAACAACTTGCAGATTAAGTTTGCGGAAAGCTTCACAAAGCTTGGGTTGATAAGGCTTAAGAATCAGACTGTTGCAGTAAGCTTTCCTGCTCAATGCGTCAGCAATCACATTAGCCTTGCCTGGAGTGTACTCAATACTCAGATTATACTCTTGAATCATTTCGACCCATCGAGTTTGCCTGAGGTTGAGATTAGGCTGAGTGAAGATGTACTTGAGACTCTTGTGATCAGTGAAAATGTCCACTTTTCTTCCCAATAGAAGATGTCTCCAAGTCAAAAGAGCATGCACAACTGCCGCCAACTCGAGATCATGAGTGGGGTAGTTCCTCTCATTAGGCTTCAACTGGCGAGAGGTATAAGCAATAACTTTCTTCTCTTGCATCAATACTGCGCCAAGACCTTGGAGAGAGGCATCACAAAAGACCTCGTACGGCTTGGATTCATCAGGAGGAGTGAGAACTGGAGCAGTGATCAATTTCTCTTTCAAAGTGTTGAAAGCAATGTCACACTCCGGATACCAAACGTACTTGACGTGCTTCTGGAGAAGATTAGAGAGAGGCTTCGCGATCTTAGAAAAGTTTTCGACGAATCTTCGGCAATAGCTTGCGAGACCCAGGAAGCTATAGAGTTGCTTCACATTCCGAGGAGGTTCCCAATTCACAATTGCAGACACCTTCTCAGGATTCACGGCAATGCCCTTGACAGAGATGATATGCCCAAGATAAAGAACCTCATCGAGCCAAAATTCACACTTGGAGAACTTGGCGTAGAACTAATGTTCCCTGAGCTTATCGAGAACCAAACGCAAGTGCTTGGCATGATCTTCCTTGTTCTTGGAGAAAACCAGAATGTCGTCGAGATAGACCAAAACGAAGTCATTGGTGTAGGCGTTGAAGATGAAGTTCATCATGCGAGAGAACGTCGGAGGAGCGTTGACGAGGCCAAAAGACATGACAGTGCATTCATATGAACCAAAGCTTGTCCTGAAAGCCGTCTTGGGAATATCTTGCTCATGAATTCGAATCTGATGATAACCCATACGGAGATCAAGCTTGGAGAATACTTGAGCACCTTTGAGTTGTTTGAACAACTCATTGATGTTGGGAAGTGGGTATTTGTTCTTGATGGTATTCTTGTTCACTGGACGGTAATCAACACAAAGTCGGTCCGTTCCATCCTTCTTCTTCACGAAAAGAACACCACAACCCCACGGAGAAGAACTAGGCCGGATGAGACCCATTTTCTCTTGAATATCGAGTTGCTTCTTCAGCTCCTTCAACTCTTCAGGTTCGAGCTTGTAGGGACGCTTGCACACAGGTTTCGTGCCAGGCTCAAGATCAATAACGAATTCAACTGGCCGGTGCGGAGGCATTCATGGGAGCTCTTCTGGAAAGATGTCTTGATATTCGCAAACGACTGGAATTTGAGATATAGCATCCAATTCACCCTTCTCATTGAGAGAAAACAGATGGATGGTATTATCCCGAGCGGCAAAGACAATTACATCCTCAGACGAATGAGTCAATTGAATCTGCCTGGCTGCACAATCAAGCTGAGCCTTGTGCTTAGAAAGCCAATCCATCCCGAGAATAAGATCAATATCTGAGTTACCAAGAACCATTGGAGAAGCCAGAAACTTGAAATCACCCATCATGATAGAAATATCCGGAACCATCATACTAGAACTCAGACGCTTAGCCGGAGAGACAACTTGCATAGCTCTAGGTAAAGCCTTAGTACTAAAATTGTTCTTCGATGCAAATGGGAATGACATGAAGGAATGCGATGCACCAGAGTCAAAAAGTACTTTTGCAGGAACATCGTTAACAGGAAGGTTACCCATGATGACATCTGACGAGTCCTCTGCCTGAGCTGCATTCATCAAGTTGACCTTGGCGTGCTTGGGATTATGCTTGACCACAGCTGTACTTGCCGATCTGACAGGAGGAGGAGGAGGAAGACGCCTCTGGTTGAGACACTTGTTGGCATAGTGACCCTTCTGTTGGCACTTGTTGCACGTGACCTCTGAAAGCGGACGGTGATACGGAGCACTCGATCTTGGAGCTTGAGACGAAGTCTTGTTCTGAAAGCCAGGGTTCGGTGGGTGGGAAGAACCACTACCACCTTTGCTCTTCTGCTGATACGACTGACGAAACAGAGGAGGTGGAAGCCAAAACTTCTGCTGCTTGGCCACTTGAGTAGAGGAAGAAGAAGTAACATCTCTGGCTCGCTTCTTGGAAGCATCACACCTCAATTGAGCAGCCTCTTGCTTCAGTGCCATGTTGTAGAACTCATCATACCTCAAGGGCTCAAAGAGGACAAGAGCTAGCTGAATTTCTTCTCTGAGACCACCCCTAAACTGGTATATCATGCTCTTCTCATTAGGTACGTCCTGCTTGGCAAAGCGGGCGAGCTTATGGAACAACTTGTTGTAGTCATAGACAGACAAAGAGCCTTGCTTCAGGTTGCGGAATTCCTCACGCTTGCTTTCAACCATGCTTTGGGGAATATGATGAGCTCGGAAATCTCGATGGAAATCATCCCAAGTGATAACACGTCCACCTCGGGAATCCTTGTACTGCTGGAACCATTCTGCAGCTTGATCTTTGAGTTGGAAGGAAGCGAACTTAACAAAGTCCTCAGGCCTGACGTTACTGCACTCAAAATGCTTGCACAGATCCACAAGCCAATCGTCAGCATCGGTTGCCTCAACACAATTGCTGAAAGTCTTTGGACCGTTAGCAAGGAACTGGTTGAGTGTAGCAAAGTGATTCTGATTGATGCCTTGATTCCCTTGGTTGCCTTGATTGCGCTCTTGAAGAATTTGCATGATCAACTGTGTGTTTGCATTGGTTGCGGCCATCACAGCTTGCCATGCCTCTGCAGGAGGTGGAGGTGGTGGCGGATCAGGATTCGGAGTCGTGCGTGTTGGAGGAGCCATCCTGAAGAGGTTGACCACCATTAGCACATTGACAGACAAATATTGAAGCTGAATCCAACGGAATGAAAATTGCAACATATAGTCTTCACATCCGAACAAAATGAACGAATGCATTCCTCTTGAAATGGTCACATATCCATAAATTGAGAAGCCACGTAGAATTAAGGTAGAGAAATAAATCAACAAGGTACGGATTAAGAACGAATAATCGGTAAGAAATCCCAATCTCAAACCAATATCCGTGGAAGAAGAACTAGAGCTACAAGAATTCCCACCTATGAAACTGCCGAACCTTTCCGGTTATGCATTCAGGTGTTGGGGATACAGGGGAAGCATAATATCTCAGCCAAATCTAGCAAATCCGACATCCAGCTGTATCCATCCTTCAACACATAACCAAGAAACCTTCGGAAACCATCTACCTCAACCTTCTTAAAGCATCCGTTATACAAGTAATGGCGATACTCCCGAACTCCCGCCCCACTACTGGGTGGCGTCGAGGTTATCTCACCAACGAACTGCATAAAAGAGATTTTCGATGTCGGCGTACTAAACTCAGGTATTCCAGAACTGCAACGATAAAATTATGATGACAACACCTCAGAGCTCAACTCCCCGGGACACTTCCACTAAACCGCTGACAGGAGGCACCAAGACAATGTTTTCATCATAAAACCACTGGAACGATTCCAAGATACTCGCGTGATCCTAAAAATGTTTTTAGTGAAATTTGAGAAGAGAAGAGTCAAAACTCTACGTCAGGATGCCTTACCAGAGTGATGAGGAGACTGGGAAGTAAAAAGAATTCCTAAACTCTCTGATATATAATTACTAAATGACTCAAAACATTTTTCTAGACACAACTCGGCCGCTAAAAACGATCAAGCAATGGGGCTCCTAAGGTCGCGGAAGGCTCTGATTACCAACTTTGTAACACCCTCGATGCGACTATATCTCCCACGTGTCGAGGCACGACTTAGAGGCATAATCGCATTGAAGGCATATGTCGCAAGTTAGGCAATATTCACAACATCCCATGTAATATTATAATGAAAGGGGAGATAACATAGTTGGCTTACACTCGCCATGTCAATCAAGTACATAAATAACATTACATCATCCAAACACTCATGGCCCGACTACGGCGCCAAAATAAAAGAGAACCCAACATGCGACACGGTCCCGTTCACCCCAACTGGGCACCACTACTGATCATCGGGAAAGGACACATAGTAACGTTGAGAGTCTTCGTCGAACTCCCACTTGAGCTCATACGCGTCTGCTGGAGCGGAATCATCAGGCCCTGCATTTGGTGTAATAGTAATCTGTGAGCCACAAGGACTCAGCAATCTCGCACCCTCGCGATCAAGACTATTTAAGCTTATAGGTAAGGCAAGGTAAAATATGAGTGGAGCTGCAGCAAGTGACTAGCAAGTATGGTGGCTAGCTTATACGCAAAAGAGTGCGAGAAGAGGAGGCAAAGTGCGAGCGAGAAACTAGAGAACCACCTGCGCAAACATTACTCCAACACCGTGTCCACTTCCCGGACTCCGCTGAGAAGAGGCCATCACGGTAACACACTCAGTTGATTCATTTTAATTAAGTTAAGGTTCAAATTATCTACAACCGGACATTAACAAATTCCCATCTGCCCATAACCGCGGGCACGGCTCTCGAAAGTTCAAATCCCTGCAGGGGAGTCCCAACTTAGCCCATGACAAGCTCTCACGGTCAACGAAGGAATAGACCTCCTCCCAAGATGTTCCGATCAGACTCGGTATCTCGGTTCTTCAAGACACTTCGACAGGTTTAAACAAGACCAGCAACACCGCCCGAATGTGCCGACAAATCCCGATAGGAGCTGCACATATCTCGTTCTCAGGGCACACTCAGATGAGACTAGCTACGAGTAAAACCAACCCTCAAGTTTCCCCGAGGTGGCCCCGCAGGCAGCTCAGTTCAGACCAACACTCAGAGGAGCACCGGCCCGGGGGGGGGGGGGGTTAAAATAAGATGACCCTTGGGCTCCGGTAACCCAAGGGAAAAAGAGGCTAGGTGGCGAATGGTAAAACCAAGGTTGGGCATTGCTGGAAAAGCTTTAAACAAGGCAAACTATCAAGGGATTCCCATTATAACCCAACCACGTAAGGAACGCAAAATCCGGGAACATAACACCGATATGACGAAAACTAGGGCGGCAAGAGTGGAACAAAATACTAGGCGAGAGGCCGAGCCTTCCACCCTTTACCAAGTGTATGGATGCATTAAGATAACAAGATAATATAATGATATCCCAACAAGTAAATAAATGTTCCCACAAGGAACGGCCTTCAATCTTCACCTGCAACTAGCAACGCTATAAGAGGGGCTGAGCAAAGCGGTAACATAGCCAAACAACGGTTTGCTAGGAAATGGTGGGTTAGAGGTTTGACATGGCAATATGGGAGGCTTGAAAACAAGTGGTAGGCATCGTAGCATTCTCATAGCAGAAGAGCGAGCAAACTAGCATAGCAAAGATAGTAGTGATTTCGAGGGTATGATCATCTTGCCTGCACAGTTGTCAGAGTTGACTAGATCCTCGAAAGTAAACTCAACGGGCTCCTTGTTAGCGAACTCATCTCCCGGCTCTACCCAAACAAGACAAACAAGCAACAGGACACAATCAACCACGTGCAAACTCAAACAACGCAATGCAAAGATGGTATGCTATGCGGGATGCGATGCGGGATGCGAAATGCAAGATATGATAGGAAATGCATGAACCTAGCCTCATCTTCGAATTCCATGTGTGGCACTGGAAATATGAGATGAAATCACTTGAAAACGATATAAAGAACGCCGGAATCGGAGTTACGGTTTGGAAATGGCAAGCGGTTCAAAAATGACACCGGTCTGCGATTTACAGCAAGTAGCCAACTAAATGCAATGAGATGAACATGCTACAGCAACCAAACATGACAACAAAATGACAGGGATGCATTCAAGATGCTTAACAAAAGTCTAGCACTGAGCTACAGCCAAATCATCCATTAACAGGTTCAAACAAGCATGGCAAAAAATGCATATGACAAACAGATTTCAGACTTAGTGAAATTAACACTTGTCTGGAATTTCAGACCGGGTAGCACTCTTCAGAGCAACAAAACCACATGCTACAGGACCTAAACAAGGCAAAGTAAAGCATGGCATGGAGCTACTCAAAGAGCTTAACAAAAGTCCCTTAGTGACCTTGAGCCAAAAGGGATCAGAAAATACCATTGCAAGCACGTGAACATAGCAAAAACATAATCAGTTTTCAGACTGTGAAAAAATGGCACATGCTAAAACATATCTCAAGTAGGCATGTTTACGAGCTCGATGCACTCACTACGGTGCAAGTCATGGCAAGACAAGCAAACATCCATCAAGAAGGCACAAAATGCAAGCTAGACATGGCAAGAACAATAGCATAGCATGCACGGATCAACTACAACATCATCGGCAATATTGCAAACAAGTTGACAATCTGCCCAGATTCACAAAGTAGCAAAAGTAGAGCTCGATTGACTCAAGCTAGGGTGCTCCATAATTTCAAGAAAGGACATGGATGGATAGATCACTACAATATTAACAAAACATCCTTACTGATCATCCTCAAAAGAGGCACGGATCACTCGGA
The DNA here is from genome assembly GCF_018294505.1 of Triticum aestivum. Lineage (NCBI taxonomy): Eukaryota > Viridiplantae > Streptophyta > Magnoliopsida > Poales > Poaceae > Triticum > Triticum aestivum. The sequence goes on along the minus strand of NC_057794.1, from coordinate 1,063,250 downwards.
AACAACACGAACATATGGCATCATGAGATAAACAGGTCCAGGACTTAGTGAAATTGCTAAGTCCCTGAAAACAGAATTACCAAGCGCACCACTTTGCAAGCTTGCACAAGTCACCACACACATCACAAAAATACATGGGTTGCACCTCTGGAAAGATGACAAAACCCTTAACAAAACATATGTAGAGCATCAAGGCATAGCATGCACACATTAATCATGGCAAAAAAGACAAAAACCTAAATGGAGTAGCAGATCTGACAATTAACTCAAGTAGCCCTCTTCTAACAGCATTTCCGGCATCAAGATGAGCTCAAATGAAAATTATGCAATGGATTAAAATGATGTACTCTCTGAGATGAACATTTTGATATGCTATATGCATGAATCGGAGCTACGGATGCAAAGTTACGGAGCTGCGAACAGGGGCATATCGATCAGCAATTTTCGGGACTTAGAAGAAAAAAAAGAACCTCTAGGGTTACTGTTCACGGATCTCAGATCTGCATGCAAAATGAGGTCGGCCGGGTCCCTCGCTGGAGTTCATCGCCAGAGAAGAGGGAGGGGCCGGGCCGGAGCTTGGGGGCGACGCCGGCGAGCTCCGGCGGTGGCGCGCGAGGCTGCGGCGGCGGTGGGCGACCGGGGCAGCGGCGGCTC